>NC_066552.1:12878203-12880703 GCF_024679095.1 Eriocheir sinensis
GGAAGGAAAAGAAACAAAATAGATGAACTGATTACGAAAGGAAGGAAAAGAGGAAAACAAACGAAGGAAAAGGAAAAATAACGAAAACAAAGAGAGGGAAAAATATCACTGGCTCACTAATGGAAAAGAAAGCGAAAAGGAGAGAGGAGGAAAACTGGAGGAAAAAAGGAAAAAAAAGCAATTCGTTAAATCATCCGGTGCCTATTGCCCGACCAGCCGCGAGGGAAAAAAAAGAAAAAGAAAAAGGAAAAAAGAAAATTAAAACAGAAAAAAACAAAAAAAAAAAGCGAATCCCATTTAGAATCTGCACTTCATTTTCGGTGTGTGTGTGTGTGTGTGTGTGTGTGTGTGTGTGTGTGTGTGTGTGTGTGTGTGTGTGTGTGTGTGTGTGTGTGTGTGTGTGTGTGTGTGTGTGTGTGTACGTGAGATACACAGTTCTTTTCCTGTATTTCTACTTGTGAGTGTGAGTGTGTGTGTGTGTGTGTGTGTGTGTGTGTGTGTGTGTGTGTGTGTGTGTGTGTGTGTACGTATGGCCGCGGGAAAAGTCATAAATCCTCGTGTGTGTTTTTATCTGTGTGTGTGTGTGTGTGTGTGTGTGTGTGTGTGTGTGTGTGTGTGTGTGTGCGCGCGTCAAATCCTTCTCCATAATATATTTCCTAAAAGTTCTTCGAAGCCAAAACACAGATCAGTGAGAGAGAGAGAGAGAGAGAGAATAGATATGATAAGATGGGTGAAAACACTCTCTCTCTCTCTGTCTATCTATCTATCTATTAATATACCTGAACAAAACCAATTAATCAAGGCAGACAGGTGTGAGTGACAGACACACACACACACACACACACACACACACACACACACACAGGAAGACAGACATAAACAGACACACTGACAGACAGCAAGACACAAACTCGACAGGTAAATTGACAGACAGACAGACAGAAAGAGAGAGAGAGAAAAAAAAAGAAATATATAAAGAGGAGGAGGAAAATATTAACGTGGGAATGAGGACAAAGAGGAGACAGCGAGGGAAAAAAAGAGGAAAAGAAGGAAAATTTTAGAGAGGGGGAAGGAAAGGAAGGAAGAGAAAGGAGAGGAAGGGAAATTATAGACAGTGGGAATAAAGGCGAAAGAAAAAGAAAAGAAATGGACGTGAAAATATAGTGAAAAATAACGAAAGAAAATGAATGAAAAGAAAAAAAGGAAAATTAAAGAAAAGGAAAAGGAAAAATTGGAATAAAAAATGATGGGAGTAAAGAAATAGAAATGTGGAAAAAAAACATGAAAAAAACACGTCATAAAGGAAAAGGAGATAAGGAAAAAATAGGAAAAAGAAAAAAGAAAAGAAAAGTGGAAACAAAAAAGAAAATCACGCACGAAGAGAAAAAAAATGTTAAGAAAATGAAAAGAAAATATGAAAAAAACATGAAAAAAAGAAGATAGAAATAGGAAAATGAAGGAAAATGGGAAAATATGGAAGAAAAGAGGAAGAAAAAGAAAAAAAAAGAAAAATATGAAAAAAAGTTGAAAAAATAATAAAAAATCATACGAGAGAGAGAGAGAGAGAGAGAGAGAGAGAGAGAGAGAGAGAGAGAGAGAGAGAGAGAGAGAGAGAGAGAGAGAGAGAGAGAGAGAGAGAGAGAGAGAGAGAGACTTCTGGATCCGTGAGGCGGGCATAAATTATATATTTCCCCAAGTCCGATATTTTATTTCCTTCCCACTTTGCATAAATTATCGTTGAAAAGAAAAAAAAAAGAAAAAAATATATAGACGGAGGCGAGAGAATAATATTGGCAATGAAGGTCACAAGGAAAAAAAAGAAAAGAAAAATATTATCCTTGAAAAAAAAAGACAGATCATATAAGGAAAAAAAAAAATCATCCTTGGAAGAAAATAAATGAAAAAAATGATAAAAAAGAAGAAAATACAAAATGAAGGAAAGGAAAAGGAACATTGGAGAGAAGATAGAAAAGGGAAGGAGAAGAAATAGAGGAGGAGGAGGAGGAGGAGGAGGAGGAGGAGGAGGAGGAGGAGGAGGAGGAGGATCTGTTATATTGAGACAGAAGGAATATATCTCTCTCTCTCTCTCTCTCTCTCTCTCTCACGTACCAGTCTCATTTCTTCCTATGGGGTAATTATCTTCCTCCTCCTCCTCTTCCTCCTCCACTGAGTGTCCTTCCTTCCTTCCTTCCTTCCTTCTCTCCTCCTTTTTCCTTCCTTCCTTCTCCTCCGTATTTTTATTCTCCTTTCGCTCTCTCTCTCTCTCTTTCGTCTACTTGCCATCCTTCCTGTCTTCCTTCCTTCCCTTCCTTCCTCCTCCTCCTTTCCTCCTCCTCCTTATTTTTTTCTCTCTCCCTTGTCCTTCCTTCCTTCCTTCCTTCCTTCTCCTCCGTATTTTTCTTCTTTTTTTTTCTCTCTCTCTCTTTCGTCTACTTGCTATCCATAATGCTCTTCCTTCCTACCTTCCTTCCTTCCTTCTCCTCTTCCTTCTCCTCCGTAT
>NC_066552.1:12903203-12913203 GCF_024679095.1 Eriocheir sinensis
GAATTAGAAGAAAAGAAAAAGAAACAGGAACAAAATCAAACAACAAAAAACACGAAAAAGGAGAAAAAGAGGAAAATGAAAATAAAAACGAAAAAGAAAAAGAAGAAGAAGAAGAGGAAGAATTTATGAAGGTTTAACTAGGCAAGATAATTATGGAGAACAGGATAATTAAAATACACACAAAAAATAAAATATCGAAACTTGAGGGTCAGGATAATTTTAATGTAGTGAATTTGTAATGAAAATATAAACAATGAATTTTGAGACCGTGAGGAAAATGAAACTGATGAAAAGATGAGAAAAAGTTGGGAAAATATACCTAAAATAATATACTCCCTTCTTTTCTTTTCTTTTCTTTTTTTCAGTTACGAATTTAGTCTCCGGGAAAAAATACTGATGAAAAGATTGAAAAGAATAGGGAAAATATACCTAAAATGATATACTTCTTTCTTTCCTTGTCTTTTTCTTTCTTTTCTTCTCCAGTTACGAATTTAGTCTCCGGGAAAAAATATATATTGATGAAAAGATTAGAAAAGTAGGAAAAATATACCTAAAATGATATACCCTTTACTTTTCATGTCTTTTTCTTTCTTTTCTTCTCCAGTTACGAATTTAGTCTCGGTGAAAAGAATATATATTGATGAAAAGATTAGAAAAAAGTTGGAAAATATACCGATAGTCTTTTCTTTTCTTTTCCTTTTCCCTTTTTTTATTTCTTCAGTTACGAATTTAGTCTCCGGGAAAAAAATATTGATGAAAAGATTAGAAAAAGTTGGAAAATATACCTAAAATAACTGACTTTTCATTCTTTTCGCGATAATGTAGCGAATTTGTAATGAAAATATATACAATGAAATTTCTGACCCTGAAAATAAATAAATTACTAAGGAAAATAAAGTTTGAAAATACCTAAAAATATTGTCTTGTTCTTTTTCTTCTTGTGTTCGAGTTTTTTCTTTTTCATTTCCTTCATATTTTTTGTTTTTTTCTCAAATTCGTCTTCTTTTTCTTCTTGTTCTTTTTTTCTTCATTTTGTTTTTATTTGATTTTTCTTTGTATTTTCTTCATCTTTTTCTTGGCAGGGGATGAGACTTGCTTTTTGTTTTTCTTGTTTTTTTTGTTGTTTTTGTTCTATAAGTTAAAATATGTTCTTCTTTTTCCCTCTCTTCTTCATTTCTCATTTTCTTTTATTTTTTTTATTTTTGTTGTTGTTGTTGTTGTTTTCTTTTTAGTGTTCTTGTTTCTTTATTTTTCTCTTCTATTATTATTTTTTTTTTTAAACAAACGTATAATTTTTTCATCATCTTGTTTCTCTTCATTAATATTTTCTTTAATGTTTGTTTTATTTCTTTTATTGTTCTTGACTCTATTCTTTTCTCTTTTGTCTTATTTTCGAACTTTCTCAAATATGTTATCTCTCTCTCTCTCTCTCTCTCTCTCTCTCTCTCTCTCTCTCTCTCTCTCTCTCTCCCTCTCGTGATCATGACCTTCAGGGATCACAAGTACATCGGCCTGACCTTCCTCTCTCTCTCTCTCTCTCTCTCTCTCTCTCTCTCTCTCTCTCTCTCTCTCTCTCACCTATGTACTAATTGCAGGTGTGTCAAGTTCGGTGTCTTGCGAATAATATGCGATCCTGTTCTCTCTCTCTCTCTCTCTCTCTCTCTCTCTCACTGTCTCTGATTATGGGTTCCAATTATACGTGTGTTTTTCTCTTTTTCTTTCTTTCTTCTCTTTCTTATTCTTTTCTTTCTTTTTTCTTTCCTATGTGTAATTCTTTTTCTTATTAATTCTTTTCTGTATTTATTTTTCATTTACTTCCATGTTATATGCACTAATTCTACGTCATCAGTTACTTTATGATATTTCGAATCGTGAACATTAGATTTTCTTTTCTATTTCTTTTCATCGATAATCTTGTAAGTCTTTTTTTCTGTCTCTGCTTCGCTTTTGTTTTGTTTTTCTGGCGTCACGCATTTCAATATTCTTTTCTTGTCCCTTTTCTTGCATTTCTGTCCGTTTTCCTCTTTAAAAGTCTATCTCTGTTTATCTGATCGCATTTTTTCATTTTTTTTAAAGTTCGGCACCCAGTCCGTTCATAGCGCAGACAAGTGTTTTATAGTGGCGCCGTCTTGCTTGGCTCATGCTGCCCCCCCGGAATTCATCTCAGCTCCACAGCAGAGAGTTTCGCCAGAGTCCGGGTTGATAGGCGGGAGTAGTTTTAAGCCACTCAGCGGTGATTGAAAATTGTTATGGCGGGCAAGCCTTCCTTCTTTTTCCTGTTTTCCTTTCCTCTTCATTCCAATCCTTCATAATTTCCTATTCTTCCCTGTTTTTCATTCTCCCATCCACCTTTCTTCCATCTCTCTCTCTTCCCATCCTCCTTCCTTCCTTCCCTTCTTCCTATCCTCCTCCTCCCCTTCCTCTTCCATTTCTTCCCTCTTTTAAATTTTCCATCTTCTTGTTTCCCTTCTTTTCCCCTTCCTTCTCTTCTCCTTCACTCTCTCCTTTATCTCTCTCCCTTCTGTTTCCTCCCTTCCTTCCTTCCCTTCTTCCTATCCTCCTCCTCCCCTTCCTCTTCAATTTCTTCCCTCTTTTAAATTTTCCATCTTCTTGTTTCCCTTCTTTTCCCCTTCCTTCTCTTCCCCTCCACTCTCTCCTTTATCTCTATCTTTTGTTTCCTCCCTTCCTTCCTTCGCTTCTTCCTCTCCTCCTTCTTCCCTTCCTCTTCTATTTCTTCCCTCTTTTAAATTTTCCATCTTCTTGTTTCCCTTCTTTCCACCTTCCTTCTCTTCTCCTTCATTCTCTCCTTTATCTCTCCCTTCTGTTTCCTCCCTTCCTTCCTTCCCTTCTTCCTATCCTCCTCCTCCCCTTCCTCTTCTATTTCTTCCCTCTTTTAAATTTTCCATTTTCTTGTTTCCCTTCTTTTCCCCTTCCTTCTCTTCTCCTTCACTCTCTCCTTTATCTCTATCTTCTGTTTACTCCTTTCCTTCCTTCCCTTCTTCCTATCCTCCTCCTTCCCTTCCTCTTCCATTTCTTCCCTCTTTTAAATTTTCCATCTTCTTGTTTCCCTTCTTTCCCCTTCCTTCTCTTCTCCTTCTTTTAAATTTTCCCTTCTTGTTTCCTCCTTTTCCACCTTCCTTTCTCTCTCCTTCATTCTCTCTCTTTCTCTCTCCCTTTCCTTCCTTCCTTCCCTTCTTCCTCTCCTTCTCCTCCCCTTCCACTTCTATTTCTTCCCTCTTTTAAATTTTCCATCTTCTTGTGTCCCTTCTTTTCCCCTTCCTTCTCTTCTTCATCTCCTTTTGTTTTCTCCTTCCTTCCCACTCCTTCCTTCCTTCCTTTCCTCCTTCTCCTCCTTCACTTCCTCTTCTTCCTATTTTTAAATTCATCTTCCCCTTCCTTCTCTTCTCCTTCATTCTCTCCTTTATCTCTCTCCCTTCTGTTTCCTCCCTTCCTTCCTTTCTTCCCTCTCCCTTCTACTCCCTTTTCTTCCCTTTTTCCTTCTTTTTCCATCTTCTTGTTTCCCTTCTTTCCCCTTCCTTCTCTTCTCCTCCATTCTCCTTTATCTCTATCTTCTGTTTCCTCCCTTTCTTCAGAGCACAGAGCCCGCCCGCTGACCACTCACCCATCTCCTTTATCTCTCTATCTCTGTAATCTTCCAATTCCCTCTCTCTCTCTTTTTCTATCTTAATTGTCACTCTTTAGATTTCCTTCCCAGCAATCTGTGTACCATCAAGTCATGAGAACCCGGCATTAGTGACCTTCGTAAAAAAATATATATATATAAAACGATCGTAATGCATAAGTTCTTTGCTTAACCTTGAGAGAGAGAGAGAGAGAGAGAGAGAGAGAGAGAGAGAGGAAGATGGGAGGAAGGAACAGAAGGAGGAGACAGAAAAAGTGAATGAAGAAGGAAAAAGAAAAGAAAGAAGGAAAATGAAGAAAGCAAAAATAAAACAGAGAGAGAGAGGTATATTTAGGCCTTATGTATATTATTAGGCCTTGAAAAGTTGGTTGGTTGAAATGAGAGGTTTGTGCGTAATTTGTTGGTTATTGTTGTTGTTGTTGTTGTTGTTGTTGTTTAAAGTTCCGGGTCCGCCATGATTTATTTTTGGGGCGTCAGTCACGAAAGAAGAAAAAAAAATAAAAATAAAAATAAAAGAGAAAAAGAGAAGACAAAGGAGAATAAAAGAAGACAAAAAAAAGAAGAAAAATTAAGAAAAGAAAGAATAAGAAAATAATAAGAAAGAAAAAGAAAGAAATAATAATAGGAAAAGAAATAAAGAGAAAAGAGGAAAAGAGAAGACAAAAAATAAGAAAAAAAGAAGACAAAAAAGAAAAGGGAAAGAAAAAGGAAGACAAAGAAAAAGAAAAGAAGGAAAAAAAAGAAGCAAAATAAAATAAAGAAATAAGGAAAATAAATAAAGAAAGAGGAAAAGAGAAGACAAACACAAAAAAAGAAGAAAATGGAAAGAAAAAGGAAAAAAAACAATAGAGGAGAGAGAGAGAGAGAGAGCGAGAGAGAGAGAGAGAGAGAGAGAGAGAGAATAAAAAATAAAGAAAAGAGAAAAAGTTGGGAAAGAAAAAAAAAGAAAATCATAGTCATTAGCAGCCTACTTGTTTTGTTTGTCCTCCTCCTCCTCTTATTCCTCCTCCTCCTCCTCCTCTTCTATCTTCTTATTCCTTGCCTAAATATTTATTTCTTCTTTTTTTCTTCTCTCATTATCTGAAGAGTTGCTAATTAGTGGTTTGTGTGTGTGTGTGTGTGTGTGTGTGTGTGTGTGTGTGTGTGTGTGTGTGTGTGTGTGTGTGTGTGTGTGTGTGTGTGTGTGTGTGTTTATTCTTTATTTTTCTTCCTATTCTTATTTCTATTCCTTGCCTTTCCTTTCCTTTGCTTATTCCCCCTTCCCTTCTTCCTTTCCTTTCCTTCTCATTCTTTCCCTCCCTTTCAACTTTTTTCCCTTCCCTTCTCTCCCTTTTCCTTCCACATCCCTTCCCTTTCCTCCCTTCTCTTCTCTTCCACTCCCTTCTATTCCCTTCCTTCCATTCCTTTTTCTTCTCTTCCTTTCCTTTCCTTTCCTTCGCTTCCACTTTCCTATTCCTCCCTTTCTTCCCTTTCTTTACCTTTTCTTCTCTCCCCTTATCTTCTTTCCCTTCTTTTCCTCTTTTCCTATCTCTTCTCTTTCCTTCCCTTTCAACCTCTCTCTCTCTCTCTCTCTCTCTCTCTCTCTCTCTCTCTCTCTCTCTCTCTCTCTCTCTCTCTCTCTCTCTCTCTCTCTCTCTCTCTCTCTCTCTCTCTTCATCCATAATTCCCTGACACACTCCACAATTCCAGCGACATAATTTAATTGCCTCGCCCCCATTTTATGTTAATTTCCGGGCCAATCAGCGAATTACCGAACGCATTAACTAGCGAAACACGTATTGTAGAACGTAGTTAAGGGAGTTTTTTTTTCGCATGCACAACAGTTTTTTCCCACGGCCGATATTATTTTCCCACGCCCGATATCCTTTTCCCACGCCCGATTTTTTTCCCCACGCCCAATACTTTTTTCTCACGCCCGATATTTTATTTTCCCACGCCCGATATTTTATTTTCCCACGCCCGATATTTTATTTTCCCACGCCCGATATTTTATTTTCCCACGCCCGATATTTTATTTTCCCACGCCCGATATTTTATTTTCCCACGCCCGATATTTTATTTTCCCACGCCCGATATTTTATTTTTCCACGCCCGATATTTTTTCCCACGCCTGATATTTTATTTTTCCACGCCCGAGTATTTTAGTTTCCCACGCCCGATATTTTTTTCCATGCCCGATATTTTGTTTCCCGCCGATATTTATTTTCCCGCCGGATATTTTTTTACGCCCGCCGATTTTTTTTACATGCCGATATTTCCCGCTTGATATTTTGATATTTTGATATTTGTTCGCCCGATTTTTTGTTTCCCGCCTTGACTTTTGATTGTTTTCTCATGTCCGAAATCATTTTCCACGCCCGACGTTTTTTTTTCTCTCACGCTTACAAAGAAAAAAAAAAGTTTATATGTTCAGGAAATAGTTGAGTTTTGTTTTTATTTTTACTTTCATTAATTATTTATTTTATTTTCTCGTGTGTGTGAATATATATTTTTGACTGACTGACTGACTGACTGACTAAATGACTGGCTGACTAACTGAATGGTCGTGTGAGATGGTGGCTAACTGATTGACTGACTGGCTGACTGACTGACTGACTAAATGACTGGCTGACTAACTGAATGGTCGTGTGAGATGGTCGCTAACTGATTGACTGACTGGCTGACTGACTGACTAAATGACTGGCTGACTAACTGAATGGGCTTGTGAGATGGTGGCTAAATGACTGGCTGACTAACTGAATGGTCGTGTGAGATGGTGGCTAAATGACTGGCTGACTAACTGAATGGTCGTGTGAGATGGTGGCTAACTGATTGACTGACTGGTTGAGTGCCGGGTGGGTGACTGGCTGGCTGGGTGACTGGCATTACCCATTATTGCTTGGTCCCGTGAAGGTCAAAGACGCAATTTAAGAAGCCACACTGAACACCGACATTTCCTTTTCAACTATCCCCTTCCCTTCCCTTCCCTTCCCTTCCCTTCCCTTCATTTTCTCTATTCCTCTCCGTTCCATCCACCTTTCCTTGTCTTCTCTTCTTTCTCCCACTATCTTTACTATCTAATCTTTTCTCTCTCTCTTTATTTGTTCCTCCTTCCCTCCTTCCTTTCCCTTCCCTTCCATTCCCTTCCCTAACCTTATACTGACTTTCCCATCCGAAGAAGAGAGAAATAATTTAAGGAATGGAGGAAAGGAGGGAAGAAGAGGAGGAAAGGAAGGGAGGGAAGAGGAAAAAGAGGGAGAAGGGATGGGTTGGAGAGAGAGAATGATGGGGAAAGGGTAGGAGGAGAGGAGAGGAGAGGAGGAAATGATTGAAGGAGGAAAGGAAGGAAAGTAAGAAGGAAGGAAAGGTAGGAATGAGAAGAGTATTGAAGGAATGAAGGAGGGAGGGAGGAAAGGAATGGAGGAAGGGAGGGAGGGAAGGAGGGAGGAAGGGAAGGAAGGAAGGTAAGAGGGAAGGAGAGGTAAGCCAGATGGGAGGGTCGGAATGAGAGGAGTATTGAAGGAATGAAGGAGGGAGGGAGGAAAGGAATGGAGGAAGGGAGGGAAGGGAGGGAGGAAAGGAGGGAAGGGAGGGAGGAAAGGTAGGGACGGTAGCGACGCCCACAGGTAAGGAAATGCCAGGTGACCACAAGAAGGAGTCACCTGTTCCTGATGATTACAATGATACCTGTGCTCTCTCTCTCTCTCTCTCTCTCTCTCTCTCTCTCTCTCTCTCTCTCTCTCTCTCTCTCTCTCTCTCTCTCTCTCTCTCTCTCTCTCTCTCTCTCTCATCAATATTCCATGCGCCCCTGACTGACTGGCTAACAAATAAGCAAACAAACATACGAACACACATAACAACAACACAATTACCAACAACAAAAATAACACACACACACACACACACACACACACACACACACACACACACACACACACACACACACACACACATACTGGAAGGAAATTTAAGAAGAAGAAAGAGGAGAAGGAGGAGGAGGAGGAAGAGGAGGAGGAAGAGAAGAACTATATATCTCTTTTCTTCCTTTTCCTCTTCTTTTTCTTTCTTTTCCTTCCTATTTTTCCATTTTTTTCCTCATTTCTTTCTCTCTCCCTTTCTTTTCTTTCTCTCCCTTCCTCCTCCACTCCCTTCCTTCCTCTCTCTTTCTCTCCATCTCCTCCCTCTTCTCTTCCTTCCTCCTCCCTTTCCTCTCTTTCTTTTCTCCGCCCCTTCCTCCCTCCTCCTTTTCTCACCCTTTCCTCCCATTAGCCTCCCTAACAAGCTCTCCTTCCTCCCTCCCTCCCCATTTGGCCATTACCTTAACCTTACCTTACATTTTTACCTTACAGTTTTTCGGCCTTAACCCTTACCTTGCTCTCTCTCTCTCTCTCTCTCTCTCTCTCTCTCTCTCTCTCTCTCTCTCTCTCTCTCTCTCTCTCTCTCTCTCTCTCTCTCTCTCTGTTTTTCTTTTATTTCTTAATCAACTTTTCTTGTTTCTTATCTAATTCTTCTTCTTCTTCTTTTTCTTCCTCTTCCTCCTCCTCCTCCTCCTCCTCCTCCTCCTCCTCTTCAAACCTTTCCCATCTATGAAACCGCAAACACCTGTCTCCTCTCATCCCTCCTCCTCCTCCTCCTCCTCTTCCTCCTCCTCCTCCTCTTGCAATGTGACCAGATTAAAGGGTTGGGTCCTATTCTTTTTTTTTGTGGGTCCTCGCGAAATTGGTAACAGTGAGTGTGGACCATAATGGACTCTCTCTCTCTCTCTCTCTCTCTCTCTCTCTCTCTCTCTCTCTCTCTCTCTCTCTCTCTCTCTCTCTCTCTCTCTCTCTCTGTTATTTGCTATTATTTTCGTTTTTTTTCCTGTTTTTCTTTATTTTCTTCATTTCTTTTCTTTTTTCCTTCATTTTTTTTCATTTTCTCTTCTATTTTTTTTCCTCTTCACTTGTTTGTTATTTTCTTCTTCCTCTTTTCTTCCTTTCTCTTTTTTTTCTTTAAATTCTTTCCTTTGCTTTTCCTTTCTCTTAATTTTCTTTCATTTCCACTTTCAATCTTTTTTATTTTGTTCTCTTTTCCTCTCTCTCTCTCTCTCTCTCTCTCTCTCTCTCTCTCTCTCTCTCTCTCTCTCTCTCTCTCTCTCTCTATCTATCTCACTCTCTCTCTCTCTCTCTCTCTCTCTCTCTCTCTCTCTCTCTCTCTCTCTCTCTCTCTCTCTCTCTCTCTCTCTCTCTCTCTCTCTCTCTCTCTCTCTCTCTCTCTCTCTCTCTCTCTCTCTCTCTCTCTCTCTCTCTCTCTCTCTCTCTCTCTCTCTCTCTCTCTCTCTCTCAATTACGACCTTTAAGTGGAAGAGAAAGAAGGTAAACTTTTCCTCTCCTTAAAGTTTTCATCAATTTCACGTTTTTTTTCTTTTTTTAACTTTTTCTTCCTTTTTTTTCTTCATTTTTTCGAATTATTTTTTTTCTCGGATTTTAAGGTATTGTTATTATTATTATTATTATTATTATTATTATTATTATTATTATTATTATTATTATTATTATTATTATTATTATTATTATTATCATTATTATTAATGGGGTTTTTTTCTTGTTTTTCTTCTTCTTTTCTTCTTTTTCTTCTTCTAGTATTTTTATCATTATTATTTTTCTTGTTTTATTTCTTTTCATTCTTGCTTTTGTTCTTCATTTTCTTTTTCTTCTTCTTCTTCTTCTTCTTTTTCTTCTTCTTCTTCCTCTTCTTCGTCGTTTCAAAATTAAGAGGAGAAAGGAAAGAGAAAAATGAAATGTGTCTCTCTCTGTGCATGTGTGTGTGTGTGTGTGTGTGTGTGTGTGTGTGTGTGTGTGTGTGTGTGTGTGTGTGTTCGTGTGTTTGTTTGTGTGAAGATGATCTGGATTTTCCGAGGATTTTTTAAGCCCAGTGACCAAAACGAAAGGAAGAGGAGGAGGAGGAGGAGGAGGAGGAGGAGGAGGAGGAGGAGGAGGAGAGAAAGGAAGAAGTCAGCAAGAAAGACTTTCCCACGAGTCTTAGAGAGAGAGAGAGAGAGAAATAGAAATGAAAAAACGATAATTCAGTGGATGCTTCTCTCTCTCTCTCTCTCTCTCTCTCTCTCTCTCTCTCTCTCTCTCTCTCTCTCTCTCTCTCTCTCTCTCTCTCTCTCTCTCTCTCTCTCTCTCTCTCTCTCTCTCTCTCTCTCTCTCTCTCTCTCAAAGAAGGTGTGAGAATCTATCCTGCTGACTTCTTCCTCCTCCTCCTCCTCCTCCTCCTCCTCCGTTTTGGTCACTGAGTTTTTTCGTGACTTAAAAAAACTTCACAAAATCCAGATCAACACACACGAACACACACACACACACACACACACACACACACACACACACACACACA
>NC_066552.1:12928203-12940703 GCF_024679095.1 Eriocheir sinensis
CTCTCTCTCTCTCTCTCGCTCTCTCCTTCTCTCTCTCTCTCTCTCTCTCTCTCTCTCTCTCTCTCTCTCTCTCTCTCTCTCTCTCTCTCTCTCTCTCTCTCTCTCTCTCTCTCTCTCTCTCTCTCTCTCTCTCTCTCTCTCTCTCTCTCTCTCTCTCTCTCTCTCTCTCTGGTAATCTTTATTCGCTTATCTTTACTTCCTCCTCCTCCTCCTCCTCCTCCTCCTCCTCCTCCTCCTCCTCCTCTCCTCCTCCTTTATCTCTCCTGTTTTATATATTCACTTTTTTTTGGCAATATAAATTTACTTTCCTAAGACCCGGATCTGAAGGGCTTACTTTTTCCCTTACTTTTTTCCCTACTTTTTTCCCTCCTACTTTTTTTCCTCCAAACTTCATGGAGGAAAAAGAGGATTAAGTGTTTCGTAGTTTTTCTCTCTCTTACTTTTTTTCTTTTTTTCTTTCTCTCAAATTGTAATCCATCAACTCTCTCTCTCTCTCTCTCTCTCTCTCTTCTCTCTCTCTCTCTCTCTCTCTCTCTCTCTCTCTCTCTCTCTCTCTCTCTCTCTCTCTCTCTCTCTCTCGTCCATTTCCTCTTCCTCCTCCTCCTCCTTCTCTACTTTTTCTTTCCTTACCATTTTTTCCTCCTCCGCCTCCTCCTCCTCCTCCTCCTCCCCCTCCTCCTCCTGCTCCTCCTCCTCCTCCCCCTCCTCCTCCTCTTCCTCTTCTTTCCATTCTCCTCCTGCCTCTTCCTCTGTTAAATGTGTGTGTACGTGTGTGTGTGTGTGTACGTGTGTGTGTGTGTGTGTGTGTGTGTGTGTGTGTGTGTGTGTGTGTGTGTGTGTGTGTGTGTGTGTGTTGTAATGAATTCTTTAACACAGGACTCTCCTACCTCCTTTTTTTTTTCCTCCATTTCCTCCTCCTTTTCCTCCACTTTTTCCTCCATCATTTCCTCCTCCTCCTCCTCCTCCTCCTCCTCCTGTCCTCCTTTCCTATTCCTCTTCTTTCTCCTCTTCATTAAATTTTTCTCTTCATTTTCTCCCTTTTTTATTTCCTTTCTCTCCTCTCCTTCTTTTTCTTCTCTCTCTCTCTCTCTCTCTCTCTCTCTCTCTCTCTCTCTCTCTCTCTCTCTCTCTCTCTCTCTCTCTCTCTCTCTCTCTCTCTCTCTCTCTCTCTCTCTCTCTCTCTCTCTCATCATTTACTTCTCTGACTTTTCTCTCCTCTCCTCCATTCACTTCCCTTCCCTTCCCTTCCTTCTTTCCTTCCCTTCCCATCCCTTCCCTTCCCAGACAGAGCTTCACTTTCTTCCCTTCCTTTCCCTTCCCTTCCCTTCCCTTCCCATCCCTTCCCTTCCCATCCCATACCCAGCCTATTCAAACACAGCGATAGAGCTTCATTTTCATCCCTTCCCTTCCCTTCCCCTTCCCTTCCCTCCCCTCCACCCCCTTCCTTCGCCCCCTTCAAACACAGGTGAGTCGGCCCTCGCTCACCTGAGGCTCAGAAAAATTAATTAACAGGTGAAAAAGACGCGAAGAGAAGGAAAACGGAGATATTCTTTACTTCCTCTTGACAAGGCTGGGAGGGAGAGAAAATGGAGGAGGAAGAGGGTGGAGGAGGAGGAGGAGGAGGAGGAAAGAATTGTGGAGGCAGGACGGAAAGAATGGAGGAGGGACGGAGATAAAGAAGAGATGGAGGAAAGAATAGGAGGAACAGAGAAGAGAGAGAAGGAGGGAAGAAAGAATGATTGATAAAGAAGCGCAGAAACAACAAAGGAGAGGAAGAGAAGAGGAAAGAGAAGAGGGAAAGGAAAAAAAGAAGAGGAAACAAGGGAAGAAGGAAAAGGAGAATAAAGAGAGGATGAACGAAGAGAAAAAGAAGAGAGGAGAAAGATAAGATACCAAATAATTGAAGAAGAAACACACAAAAAAAAAGAAGAGCAGAATTAAGAGAAGTAAATAGGGCGAGAAAGAAAACGAAAAAGAGAGATGAAGAAGAGAAGAGAAGAGAAGGACTATTAACAGAGGAAATTAAAACGGAGGAGAGAAACTGAGAGAAGAGGAGGAAGAAGAGAAGGAGACTAACGAATTATATACAAACAGGACAAGGAGGAAAAAGAAGGAAAAAACAAAATAAAGAAGAGAATAAGAAGAGAAGAGAAAGGGAACAATAGCAAAATAAATCAAGTTTGAGAGGAGAAAGAACAACAAGGAGACGAACGAATCATACACAAACAAGACAAGGAGGAAAAAGAAGGGAAAAACAAAATAAAGAAGAGAATAAGAAGAGAAAAATGGAATAATAGCAAAATAAATTAAGTTTGAGAGAAGAGGAGAAAGAACAACAAGGACACTAATGAATTATACACAAACAAGACAAGGAGGAAAAAGAGAAAAACAAAATAAAGAAGAGAATGAGAAGAGAAAAATGGAATAATAGCAAAATAAATTAAGTTTGAGAGAAGAGGAGAAAGAACAAGAAGACGAACGAATTATACACAAACAAGACAAGGAGGAAAAAGAAGGAAAAAACAAAATAAAGAAGAGAATAAGAAGAGAGGTAATAACAGTGTCGGTAAAAAACCCTTTAACGCTATCCATTATTTTCCAGGTGGACGCGAATTTAATTATCCATTTCATTAAGCTGAATGGCCGCCTAACGAAGCCTGGCGCCATCACCACCGTTGTTAGTATTGTTGTTAGCGGCGTGGTGTTGTTCTTGTGGTGGTGGTGGTGTGGTGGTGGTGGTGGTGTGGTGGTGGTGTTGTGGTGGTGGTGGTAGGACTAGCAGACATTTCATTTTATTTTTATTCTTTTTTTTTTATGGTTTTTATGGTGGAACCTGGTGGTCGGCCCAACCCACTGCGGCGCGGGCAGGTATTTATAGTGGCGCCATCTTGCTTGGCTCATGCTGCACCCAGGCCTCATCTTTGATCCTCTTTTACAGAGAATCTAGAGTCCGGGTTGACAGGTGCTCTTCAGGACAGCATGTGGGCCGGTATTTCACGGGAACGATTTTGGTTGAGCACGCCCCGTCCGTGAGCAAATGCTGACAGATGTTCCTCTGCTCATGGACCATAGGGGGTACTAGAGCGGATAGGCTGGAGCTATTTTCTGCTCTCTCTCTCTCTCTCTCTCTCTCTCTCTCTCTCTCTCTCTCTCTCTCTCTCTCTCTCTCTCTCTCTCTCTCTCTCTCTCTCTCTCTCTCTCTCTCTCTCTCTCTCTCTCTCTCTCTCTCTCTCTCTCTCTCTCTCTCTCTCCACATTATTGTACTACTTTGAATATTTATATGTAGCTTCATAGACAGTTTATTTATAGTAGTTTATAGATTGCTCTCTCTCTCTCTCTCTCTCTCTCTCTCTCTCTCTCTCTCTCTCTCTCTCTCTCTCTCTCTCTCTCTCTCTCTCTCTCTCTCTCTCTCTCTCTCTCTCTCTCTCTCTCTTTTTATACTACTTTGAATATTTATAGGTAGGGACTTTGCATATATCGTAGTTATTCCTAGTTGGGTTCTGATTAAATCTTTTGCAATCCCATGTTTTCGCTCCACAATACTACTCGTGAGCACTTGTTATTCTTTAATAATTCACACTCTGCCTTCCCTGTCTTTAAAACTTTATCAATACATTTAAACCTCCAACCGTATTTGTGTCAACTGAGCAACTCTTAAATTCATCTCATTCATCCAGGTGAGGTGAGAGAGGGAGGAAGGAAGGGTGAGGTGTGTATTTATTGTACATGCATTTTTGTTTTCAGGTGTAAAAATAACTATATTAAAACATAACATGACTGACAGAAATTAATCAACATGTATTTGTATTTGTATTTCCCTGAAAGTCAAGATCAAGACCAAAGTTGCCCTTTTTTTTCATAACAAAGGAGACAGCTCAAGGGCACAAAAAAAGGAAACAATAATAAAAGAAAGCCCGCTACTCGCTGCTCCTAAAAAGAATCCAAAGCGGTGGCCGATCAAACGTAGCATCCCCGTGTGATTAGTGCATATCGTGTTCCCTCAGCAGCTCAGCGAACGTCACTGCCCGAAGGTCTGAGCAAAATCGTTCCCGTGAAATACCCGCCTTGCTCTTGATGTGGGGTCGCCTTAAAATTAAAACATATACATTCACTTATTCTTGAGATATATAAATAAGGGTTAGGATTTTGTTCTAAGTTAGGGGATGTTAATAGAGAGAAGAACGATGGTTTAATGGAAGAGGTACTGAAAGAAAATGGGGTTAGGGTTGCCGGGGGTGAGATTAGGGGGGGCTACTCTAAAATTAAGGGAAAATGGGGTCAGGGTTGCCGGGGGTGAGATTAGGGGGGGCTACTATAAAATTAAGGGAAAATGGGATCAGGGTTGCCTTAACTACGCTAGCTATACAGGTGACTGCGGCCTTTCCTTAGATCTTGGATGCGGACAGGTATATTATATTAGTTTTTTTAATTATTTATTCTTACAGTGACGGAGAAGTTACGCTTATAATGAGTTCACAGGTATACGCCCCCCCCTGGCGCACCTGTCTGTTAACTACGCTAGCTATACAGGTGAATGCGGCCCTTCCTTAATTAGATCTTGGGTGCAGCCAGGTGTATTATATTAGTTCTTTTCATTATTTATTCTTACAGTGACGGAGAAGTTACGCTTATAATGAGTTCACAGGTATACCCCCCCCCCCCACCATGCGCACCTGTCTGTTAACTACGCTAGCTATACAGGTGAATGTGGCCCTTCCTTAATTAGGCCTTGGGTGCAGCCAGGTGTAATATAGGCCTATTAGTTCCCGTGAAAATCCCACTTAACTGTCACAACTCGTTTCCTCTATTGCTTCCTGTGTTCTTAAGTTCATATGTTCGCATTATTTTCCTCCTCTTTTTCTTCAGATTTTCCTACTTTCCTTCTTTTCTTCACTCATCTACACCTTTCTCGTTTCCTTCTTCCTCCTTTTCCCCATTTTTCTCTCTCCAATCTGTATTTTTCTCATTTTTCTTTCCTACCTTTCCTCTCCTCCACTACCACGACAGCTACTACAACTACTACTACTACTACTACTACCACTACAACTACCACTACCACTACTACTACTACTACTACTTCTACAACTACTACTACCACCACTACTACTACTACTACTACTACTACTACAATTACTACCACTACCACTACTACCACCACAACACCAACAAAAACAACTACCACTAATAATATCATGGTTATTGTTGTTATTATTATCATTATTATTATTGTTACCTGCAAAGAATGAATGCAAAAAGTACTAATTGTTTACCTGAGCGAAATAATTAAACTCAGGTAAATGCTATACAGGAATCGTGCTTGTGTTCTGAAGGGAAAAAAAATAAAGAAAAAATAAAGAAAAATAAAACGAGAAATTACATTATTCATTTGCGCATTCCAACAAGCCCTTCTCTCTCTCTCTCTCTCTCTCTCTCTCTCTCTCTCTCTCTCTCTCTCTCTCTCTCTCTCTCTCTCTCTCTCTCTCTCTCTCTCTCTCTCTCACACACACAAACACACACACACACACACACACACACACACACACACACACACACACACACACACACACACACACACACACACACACACACACACACACACACACACACACACACACACACACACAGCTTTTCAATTTTTACTCTGGCTGTCTGTCCCACGGGAGAGAGAGAGAGAGAGGACCCTCCCAGCAAGTCGAAAATGACAGAAAAAGGATATTTAATTCCTCTCTCTCTCTCTCTCTCTCTCTCTCTCTCTCTCTCTCTCTCTCTCTCTCTCTCTCTCTCTCTCTCTCTCTCTCTCTCTCTCTCTCTCTCTCCTGTCACTCTGTCACACTCAAAACCTGACATAGAGTGACAGAGAGAAAAAAAGAAAAAAAACAGGTTTGAGAGAGAGAGAGAAGAAGTGTGTGTGTATATATGTGTGTTTACTTTTACACACACACACACACACACACACACACACACACACACACACACACACACGTACACAAAATTAAATCATTCGAGTGAGTTAATATTTCTTTGATCAGTGAATTTAGAGGAGGAGGAGGAGGAGGAGGAGGAGGAGGAGACTAAGAGGAGGCTCTGAGGTTAAGAATCGGAAGAAGAGAAACGAAAAGAAAAAATGAGAAGAGAAGAGGAGGAAGAGGAGAAGGAGAAGAAGAAGAAGAAGAAGAAGAGATGAGAAGAAGAGTTAAGCTTCACTGATTTCTGTCTGAGGGAGGTCGTGAGGAAGAGAAGGGTCGAGGAGGAGGAGGAGGAGGAGGAGGAGGAGGAGAATTTCAGATTGGGAGATTCTGGTGGAGATGAGGAGGAATTTAAGATATCTTGAAGTGGAGGAGGAGGAGGAGGAGGAGGAAGAAAAAGAGGTGAAACGGTGGAGTTGATATCTGTATGGTGGTGGTGGTGTTGATGGTGGTGGTGGTGGTGGTGGTGGTGATGATGATGATGATGATGATGATGATGATGATGATGATGATGATGGTGGTGGTGATGGTGATGGTGTCTGTAAATGGAAATAGGTGTTTGCATTTCGTGTGGTGGTGGTGGTGGTGGTGGTGATATTGGTGGTGGTGGTGGTGGAGGTGTTTGACCCGCTGGTTAAGTAACGTTATGCAAACAGAACACACACACACACACACACACACACACACACACGTAATGTAAACTTTCTAAATAAACACTTATGATACCTTTTCTATTTTTCTATTAATTTTTACTCTCTCTCTCTCTCTCTCTCTCTCTCTCTCTCTCTCTCTCTCTCTCTCTCTCTCTCTCTCTCTCTCTCTCTCTCTCTCTCTCTCTCTCTCTCTCTTCCTTCCTTCCTCTCCTTCATTCACTTCTTCTTCTTCTTCTTCTTCCTTTTCTTCTTTATCCATTTCTTCTTCTTCTTCCTCTTCCTCCTCCTTTCTCCTCCCATCTCCTCTGTCCTCCATCTTTAATTTCTTCTTCCTCCTCCTCCTCCTCCTCCTCCTCCTCCTCCTCCTCCTCCTCCTCCTCCTCCTCCTCCTCCTACTCCTTCCTGTCTTCCGAACTCCTCCACTTTTCTTAAATATCAAGTTCAATTTTCTTCACCACATAATTTTCTTCAGTTTTCTTCTTTTTTTTCTTCTTCCTTGCACAAACAACCTTCCCGACGGACCTCCTCCTCCTCCTCCTCCTCCTCCACCTCTTTCTTTTTCTTCTTTTTATTATTATTATTATTATTATTATTATTATTATTATTATTATTTTCTTTTATTTATTTCTTATAATTAGTGAACTTATTAATACTTTCCTAATAGCTTATAATAGCCTGTCATTAAGAGGAAGAGGAGGAGGAGTAGGAGGAGGAAGAGGAGGAGGAGGAGGAGGAGATGAAGTGGAGAGACGTGTCGGAGGAAATGGAGGAGAGTGGAGGAGGTTGTGTGTGTGTGTGTGAGAGAGAGAGAGAGAGAGAGAAAAAAACAACTACTTCTGTTTTTTCCTCCTCCTCCTCCTCCTCCTCCTCCTTTTCTTAACCAGTGAGGCGGAAAAAAATAACAAAAAAAAATATGAAAGGGCACCAAAGGAAAGGGTTAAGAAAGGGCGCTGGAAAGGGTAAAGAGTAGACCAAAGGGTGCGCCGGGCTACAAAGGGAGGAGGAGGAGGAGGAGGAGGAGGAGGAGAGGAAGAAGGGAGAGAAAGAAGGTGATGGTAGGTTGCGTTTGAGTAGTAATTTTTTCTTCTTCATCTCTCTCTCTCTCTCTCTCTCTCTCTCTCTCTCTCTCTCTCTCTCTCTCTCTCTCTCTCTCTCTCTCTCTCTCTCTCTCTCTCTCTTGTTCATCTTTTTTTCTCTTTTCTCTTCCCCTTCTTTTTTTATTTATTTCTCTCCCTTTCCTCTTCTTCCTCTTCCTCTTCCTCTTCTTTCTTTCTTTATCTCTCTCCCTTTCCTCTCCTTCCTCTTTTTTTTCCTCCGTCCATTTCTTCCATTTCTCTTCCTTTTCTTAAACTTTCTTCTTTTTCTCTCCCTTCTCATTTTTTTTCTTTTTCCTATTCTTCCTTCTTTTCTCTACCTCCATTCCCTTTCCTCCCTTTCTCCTCCTTTTCTTAATCTTCCTCCGCGTTTTTTTCTCTCCCTTCCGTCTCTTTCTTCCTTCCCCTTCTCTCCCTTTCCCTTCCCTTCCTTTCCCTTCTCTTCCTCTCCCTTCTCTTCCTTTCCCTTCCCTTCCTCCTCCTTTTCTTAATCTTCCTCCGCGTTTTTTTCTCTCCCTTCCTTCTCTTTCTCCTCTAAGTTTCCTCTATCCTCTTCATCTCCCTCAATTCCCTTCTCTTCTTTTCCCTTCCCTTCCTTTCCCTTCGCTTCCTTTCCCTTCCCTTTTCTTCCTCTTCTTAATGTCTCGTTTTTTCTCTCCCCTTCCTTCTCTTTCTCCTCTAAGTTTCCTCTCTTCTCTTTATCTCCTTTCCCTTCCCTCCCTCTCCCTTCTCTTCCTCTTCCCTCCCTTCCCTTTCTCTCCCTTTCCCTTCTTTTCGTTCCCTTCTCTCCCTTCCTTTCCTTATTCACACACACACACACACACACACACACACACACACATATACCTACACGTGTCCGACTTAAGGTAGATAGGTTAGGTTAGGGCGCCATCTTCTTTATATATATTTATTTTCTTTTTATTTTCTTTGTTTTCTTTCTTTCTTTATTTATTTATTGTTGTTGTTGTTACTACTACTACTACTACTACTACTACTACTACTACTACTACTACTACTACTGCTACTACTACTACTACTACTACTACTACTACTACTACTACTACTACTACTATTTCCTCCTCCTCCTCCTCCTCCTCCTCCTCCTCTTCTTCCTCCTCAAGCATCCCTTCTCCCTTTAGTTGAGAGAGAGAGAGAGAGAGAGAGAATAGGAGATGCAAAGGAAGAAGAATAAGAGGAAGGAATGATGCACGAATCCTCCTCCTCCTCCTCCTCCTCCTCCTCCTCCTCGTCGTCCTCCTCCTCCTCGCCCCCTGAGGAATGCCTTCACGTTCACTCTTTTCTCCAATATCTGGGAGGAGGAGGAGGAGGAGGAGGGAAACGACGAGGACGAGATGGAAGAAGAAGAAGAAGAAGAAGAAGAAGAAGAAGAAAAGAAGAGGAGGAAGAACAACAACAACAATAAAAACAAGAACAAAAACGAGAGAGAGAGAGAGCACTTCACTATTTGTCGTATGAGCTTCATGGCGAAATATAATTACCCTGGATTATAGCAGTCAGGAGGAGGAGGAGGAGGAGGAGGAGGAGGAGGAGGAGGAGAAGCAGTAACAGGAGGAGAAATAACATAATAAGATTTAACATAATAGAAGGAAGAGGAGGAGGAGGAGGAAGAGGAAGAGGAAGAGGAAGAGGAGGAGGAGGAGGAACATAGGAGTAAAATGCAACATAAAGCCTATTAGCGTATAAGGAGAATAGTAAAAGGAGGAGGAGGAGGAGGAGGAGGAGGAGGAAGAGGAGGAGGAGGAGGAGGAGGAGGAGAGAAAAGGAAGAGAGAGGAGAGAGAAGTAAGACCTCTCCTCCTTTCCTTCCTTCCTCCTTTTACCATATTTTCCTTCCTTCCTTCCTTCCTTTCCCTCCTTCAATCCTCCCTTTCAGTTCAATTTCTCCCTCCTATTCCTTTCTCTCTCAATTCTTTCCAACTTCCTTCCTTTCCTCCTATTTTCCCTCCTTCATTTCCTTTTTATGACCTATTGGCAGCCTGACCTTTCCTCTGTACCATGAACCTAAGGAAACAGTCATTATAACCCGGTTGACCTTCTTTTTTGACCTTTTGAAATAGTTTTGGGCATTTCCAGGGGTAGTTTTATGGCCCTGGTGGTAGTCTGACCCTTCTTCTGTACCATGAACCTAAGGAAACACTCATTAGAACCCGGTTGACCTTCTTTTTTGACCTTTTGAAATAGTTTTGGGCATTTCCAGGGGTATTTTTATGGCCCTGGTGGTAGTCTGACCCTTCTTCTGTACCATGAACCTAAGGAAACAGTCATTATAACCCGGTTGACCTTCTTTTTTGACCTTTTGAAATAGTTTTGGGCATTTCCAGGGGTAGTTTTATGACCCTGGTTGTAGTTTGACCTTTCCTCTGTACCCTGAACCTAAGGAAACAGTCATTAGTACCCGATTGACCTTCTTGTTGGCCTTTGAAAATAGTTTTGGGCATTTCCAGGGGTAGTTTTATGACCCTGGTTGTAGTTTGACCTTTCCTCTGTACCCTGAACCTAAGGAAACAGTCATTAAAACCCGACTGACCTTTTTTTGACCTTTTGAAATAGTTTGGGGCATTTCCAGGGGTAGTTTCATGACCCTGGTTGTAGTTTGACCCTTCTTCCGTACCAATAACCTAAGGAAACACTCATCAGAACCCGACTGACCTTCCTTTTGACCTTTGAAAATAGTTTTGGGCATTTCCAGGGGTAGTTTTATGACCCTGGTTGTAGTTTGACCTTTCTTCTGTACCGTGAACCTAAAATACAACTCATTAGATCCTTTGATAATGACGATACATAGCAATTGACAAGGCTTTCGTAGGAGTTTCGGGCATTTCCAAGGGTAGTCTTATGGCCCTGGTGGTAGTCTGACCTTTCTTCTGTACCGTGAACCTCAAGAAACAGTCATTAGAACCCGATTGACCTTCTTTTTGACCTTTGGAAATAGCTGACGAAGGAGGTGGAAGCTGTGAGTGCCAACCCAAAAGTCTACGTACATCTCCTGCCACATTTAACACCAGAGCACTAATCACACGAGGGAAGGTTTCTCAGTAAGATTTCCAGTAAATTTGCACCCAACTTTCAACTCCCGGCAAGTCTGAGTGTGCTAGGGGTGGGGCGTTGCTAGGGGGTGACGCGGAAAAGTCTACGGTCACGGCCGGCCAGGTTTAAATATTTCAACTTCTGTGACGCTTTCGCTTCTCAAAACACCTATTTCCCAAGTCCACAAATTAGGTTAATCGGCTTCTAATGAGGGTTAATTCACGTTCATGGTGTAGGAGCCTTGTTAAACTATCACTAGGCTCTTGAAAATACCGGTGGACATACTAACACAACCTCTACGAAAGCCTTATCACATGTGGATGAATGTATAAAGCTCAAAAAGTTTAAGAATATATACTTTTATGATACAGAACTAACAGAAGCCTTGTTAAACTATCACTAGGCTCATGAAACTACCTATGGACATACTCACACAACCTCTATGAAAGCCTTATCATATGTTTTTGAATGTGTAAAGCCTGAAATGTTTAAGATTATTGATTTTAATAATACAGAAGCCTTGTTAAACTATCACTAGGCTCATAAAGTTACCCATGGACATACTCACACAACCTCTACGAAAGCCTTGTCATATGTGGGTGAATGTATAAAGCCTGAAATGGTTAAGAATATAGAATTTTACGGTACAGAAGCCTTGTTAAACTATCACTAGGCTCATAAAACTACCCATGGACATACTCACACAACCTCTACGAATGGGTTATCAAATGGTTTCAGAATACTACAACCAGCTATCCATATTCCTTCCCTCCTCTTCCTCTACCTCCTCCTCCTTCTTCTCCTCCTCCTCGTCGTCCTTCTCCTCCTCCTCCTCTTCCTCCTCCACCAGAACAACCCTCAAAGAGACATTATGCCTTTCTAAGCAGTAACCTTCCCCTTAAGTCCCACCGCTACACCCAAGTTATTTTTCTTGAGGGGAAACTTAACAAAAGGGACGAAACATTAGCTTTTTGTGGGCATGATGAACGCTGATCTCTCTCTCTCTCTCTCTCTCTCTCTCTGGCTCTCGGGTCTCTCTCTCTCTCTCTCTCTCTCTCTCTCTCTCTCTCTCTCTCTCTCTCTCTCTCTCTCTCTCTCTCTCTCTCTCTCTCTCTCTCTCTCTCTCTCTCTCTCTCTCTCTCTCTCTCTCTCTCTCTCTCTCTCTCTCTCTCTCTCTCTCTCTCTCTCTCTGAAATATGTTACTTTTGTGTTTTTCTTTCTTCTTCTTCTTCTTCTTCTTCTTCTTCCTTGATCTTTTTGTTTAATCTTCTTTTCTTCTTTTTCCTCCTCCTCCTCCTCCTCCTCTCAACAAACATAAAAAAACAATCTAATTATCACCATGTGTGTGCGTGTATGTATGTGTGTGTGTGTGTGTGTGTGTGTGTGTGTGTGTGTGTGTGTGTACTTACAGAGAGCAGGGCGGGGCGTGGTGTGTGCGCGTGTGTTCGTGTGTGTGTCAGGTTACGTAAACACACACACACACACACAAACAAACAAACACACTCTCGGTCTTACCTGTGAAAGAGAAGAAAAAGAAATATTATTGACAAAGAAAATAAATAATAAGTAAATAAAGGAAGAAAGTAAGAAAGAAAGAAGAACAGAAAGAAAGGTTGAAATAGGTAAAGAAAGAAACTGATTTAGATAGATAGATAGATAGAGATAGATAGATAGATAGAAAGAGAAAAGGAAGGAATGAAGGAAGAAAGGAAGGAAGGAAAGAAGGAAGGAAGGAAGGAA
>NC_066552.1:12963203-12978203 GCF_024679095.1 Eriocheir sinensis
ATGTATATCAAAAGAGAGAGAGTCATTTATCTTACTACTTCTCTCTCTCTCACACTCTGTTCTTCCTCTCACATCCACTCCTCCTCCTCCTCCTCCTCCTCCTCCAGCATCTGTTAGTCTGTTTTGCTTCCTTTCTCTCGTTTTTCCTCATCTCCTTCCTTTATTGCATCTTCCCTTTATTGAAAGATTCTTGAAAGAGGCAGAAGAGACAGGAGGAGGAGGAGGAAGAGGAGGAGGAGGAGGAGGAGGAGATTAGGTGTAAGGAACGAAGATAAGAAGTCAGGAAGAGGAAGAGGAGGAGGAGGAGGAGGAGGAGAGAAAATGAATGAGAGACAGGAAAGATAGGAAAGAAAGGAGATAAGAGAGTGAGGAGGAGGAGGAGGAGGAGGAGGAGGAGGAAGAAGAGGAAGAAGAAGAAGGAGAAGAAGAAGAAGAAGAAGAAGAAGAAGAAGAAGAAGAAGAAGAAGACCGAATTGAAATATTACTGACAAAACAAAGAGAGAGAGAGAGAGAGAGAGAGAGAGAGAGAGAGAGAGAGAGAGAGAGAGAGAGAGAGAGAGAGAGAGAGAGAGAGAGAGACCCACAAAACAAAATAGTGTCCCTGAGAGCTCATGAATTTTAACTTAGAGAACAAAAATAAAGATTAAAGCGAGAGAGAGAGAGAGAGAGAGAGAGAGAGAGTCTAATCACCATTACTCTTTCGGTTTCACTAAAAAAAAAAAATACAACTTACAATTCACAAAAAAAGAAAAAAGAAGAAAAGGAAAGAAAGAGAAAATAATAGGAAGAAAAATGTAAATCATGTTCTTTTCTTCCTTTTTCTTCTTTTTCTTCTTCTTCTTCCTCATTTTCATTCCTCTCCTCTTCTTCCTCCTCCCCCTCCTCCTCCTCTTAATTTTCCCTTCCATTCTCTTTCCTCTTCCAATTCATTATCCTCCTCCTCTTCCTCTTCTTCTTCCTCCTCCTCCTCCTCCTCCTCCTCCTCCTCGTCAATAGCCTGTCAGTCTGTACACACATTACCATCTTTATTGAAGGAAGACCCCTCCTCCTCCTCCTCCTCCTCCTCCTCCTCCTCTCCAAGCCTTCAACCCCTGTCTCTCAAGCTTCTCCTTTCTCTTTTTTTTCTCTCACTTTCTCTCTTTTTTTCTCTCTATCTCTCTTCCTCCTTTCTTTATTCATCTTTTCCTTACTCTCATTTTCATCTCTTCTTCTTCTTCTTCTTCTTCTTCTTCTTCTTCTTCTTCCTCCTCCTCCTCTGACAAACAAAATATGAAGAAAAAAAAATGTTCTTACCTTAATTTTTCTCTCCTCTCTCTCTCTCTCTCTCTCTCTCTCTCTCTCTCTCTCTCTCTCACGGAAGGCTCCTCAACGTACCTGAAAAATAAAGAGAAAAAAATATTAATCAACAGATATTAGAAAAAAAGAGAAAAATTTTGGATGAAGAAAAATGAGGACAAGAAAATGGAAGCAAGCAAGGAAGAGGAAAAGGAGAGAAAGAAGAAAAAGAGAGAAAATAAAGAGGAGATATATAAGGTGAAAATGAAGAGAAAATGGAAGAAGAGGAGAAGAGACGATGAAGGAAAATGAATAAAAGAGAGGAAGAAAGAAAAAGAAAGAGGAAAGGAAGAGGAGAAAGAAGGAAGAGAAAGTAGAAGAGAAAGGAAATAAAGGAGGAGGAAGAGGAGGAAGAGGAGGAGGAGGAGGAGGAGGAAGGAAGAGGAAAAACTTAGAGAAAAACAAAGAATAACAAACAATAAAAGAGAGAGAGAGAGAGAGAGAGAGAGAGTACAACAAAAAAGAGAAACGGAGGTATTTAATTTGACGTTTCCCTCTCTCTCTCTTCTGCAAAGAGAGAAACCACTATCCCCTTTATCTCTCTGATCCTCTCTCTCTCTCTCTCTCTTCCACTTCACCAAACTTTCCCAACTCCCTTCCATTCTCATGTCGTTTCATTCACCAACTTTTCTTTTTTTCTTTCTTTTTTTCTTTATTTTTCTTATTTTCTTCATTTTCTTTTTTTCATTTTCATTTTTTTTTTAGCCTATTCAGTTTTCTGTTGTTATTTTCTTTCTTTTTTTCGTCTTTTCGTAATCGAGTGCGTAGAAAAGAAGAAGAAGAAGAAGAAGAAGAAGAAGAAGAAGAAGAAGAAGAAAACATAAACAAATACACATCAGAGAGAGAGAGAGAGAGAGAGAGAGAGAGAGAGAGAGAGAGAGAGAGAGAGAGAGAAAGAGAAATACATCAACATGAAAGGAAGGAGAGAGCAAAAGAAGACGGAATTATTTTGGGAAGAGGAGGAGGAGGAGGAGGAGGAGGAGGAGAAGAAGAAGAATGACGTGGGATTACAAAAGAAGAAAATAGCATTGCACCGCTCCTCCTCTTCTTCCCTCCTCCTCCTCCTCCTCCTCCTCCTCCTCCTCCTCCTCCTCCTCGCCTTTGAATGGAAGAAAAATGGGAAAATAAAAACAACAAAAAAGGAAGAAAATAATAAAAATGTTGAGTTAAATAATATCGAGAGAGAGAGAGAGAGAGAGCATAACAGTTTCCTTAGTAATTGGACACTTGCTCATACGCGAGAGAGAGAGAGAGAGAGAGAGAGAGAACAAAGAAGTGATCGCTTTTTTACCCCTCAGAATCAATTAGAATCTTTTAATGCTCTCTCTCTCTCTCTCTCTCTCTCTCTCATCTTCCATTACTGTTTTAACTTCTTAATCATTCTCCTCCTCCTTCTCCTCCTCCTCTTCTTCTTTGGATCACTATTTTAGGGATGAAAAAGGTAACCAAATATTAAGCGCAAAATCCGTAGAGTTTAAATCAACACAAATTATTTTTATTTTTTTATTCTATTCTTGGGTACGTATGCATGTGTGTGTGTGTGTGTGTGTTTGTGTGTGTGTGTGTGTCATCCACACCCCAACCCACAAACACACACACACACACACACACACACACACACACACACACAATTTAACAAGGGAATAAAGAAGTGATTTTGCTTGTTAAAGTGAAGCAAGGCGAGAAATAACGAGAGAGAGAGAGAGAGAGAGAGAGGGGGAAAGGCTGTATCATCTCTCTCTCTCTCTCTCTCTCTCTCTCTCTCTCTCTCTCTCTCTCCAGCGCAATGCAATTCAGTATGTGTGTAAATCTGAAAGTTATGTGACTGTCTCTCTCTCTCTCGCTTAAATGTGTGTGTGTGTGTGTGTGTGTGTGTGTGTGTGTGTTTATGAAAGAGAGAAAAATTGAGAGAAGGAAAAGAATGAATGAAAGAAAGAGAGGACGAAAGAGAGAGAAAGGAAAAAAAAGAAGAAAAAAAAGAAATTATATTGAAAAAGACGAAAAAATGAAACAAAAAGCCAAGAAATAAAGAAAGAAGAAAGAAGAGAAAGAAAACTAATGAGGGAAAAGAGAAAGAAGATGAGAGAGAGAGAGAGAGAGAGAGAGAGAGAGAGAGAGAGAGAGATTCATTAATATCTCCCCCCCTCGTAGTAGTTGTCACCATCAAGGCAGCTTAGCGAGGGAGGAAAACAATGCTTGGTCAGGTGATATATCTTCTGTATGTGTGTATGTATGTATGTATGTATGTATGTATGTGCGTGTGCAGGTAGACAGGTTAGTAGACAGCATGTAAGTCTTGAAAGAGAAACAAGGATAAACACACACACTTACACACTTACACACTTACACACACACACACACACACACACACACACACACTAAACACCTGCATCACGGATATGACTTCAGGTAAGCTTCTCATTACTTCAAGGAGGAGGAGGAGATGGAGGAGGAGGAGGAGGAGGAGGAGGAGGATGGAAGTGATGTCTATTGTTATCATTATTATTATTACTACTACTACTACTACTACTACTACTATTACTACTACTACTACTACTATTACTACTACTACTATCCTTATTATTGTTATTCCTATTATCATTCTTATTTTTCTTTCTAATTTTCTTTTTTTTTTTTTCATCACAGGCCAAAAAAAAAATATTACTGTTCTTCTTTGTCTTTTTTTCCCATCATTATTTTCCATTGTGGTGGTGGTGTTGGTGGTGGTAGTGGTGGTGATGGTGGTGGTGGTGGTGGTGGTGAAAAGGATAGATGGTTTTCAATATATACAAATAATGGAAAGTGATGACGCTTTGATGCTGCTGGTGGTGGTGGTGGTGGTGGGTGGTGATAGTGGTAGTGGTGGTGGTGGTGGTGGTGATGGTAGTAGTGGTGGTGGTGGTGGTGGTGGTGTTGGGTTAGCGAATCATCCATAATAGAGAATGTTTGACTTCGATCATTTTGAAGAAGTCTAAACACACACACACACACACACACACACACTCTCTCTCTCTCTCTTTGCACAGACCTTCGGATAATTAATTTACTGCCTCGGATAATTCAGTTAGGGGGCAAAGGGAAGGTCCTTGTCTGTTTTTCAATGGGATGTTATTGGAGCCGAAGTCGGAGCCGAAGTCGGAGTCGGGTCGGAGTCGGTAAGATTATCCCCGTCTCCGAATTTCTTTACGATACGGTATGTGTGGTGTGGCTGGGTGGTGAGTTGCGTAGTGTGGCTGGGTATGGTGTTGTGTGCTGGGTGTTGAGTGGTGTAGTGTGGCTGGGTGTGGTGTTGTGTGCTGGGTGTTGAGTGGTGTAGTGTGGCTGGGTGTGGTGTTGTGTGCTGGGTGTTGAGTGGTGTAGTGTGGCTGGGTGTGGTGTTGTGTGCTGGGTGTTGAGTGGTGTAGTGTGGCTGGGTATGGTGTTGTGTGCTGGGTGTTGAGTGGTGTAGTGTGGCTGGGTATGGTGTTATGAGCTGGGTATTGAGTGGTGTAGTGTGGCTGGGTATGGTGTTATGAGCTGGGTGTTGAGTGGTGTAGTGTGGCTGGGTATGGTGTTGTGTGCTGGGTGTGGGTGTGGTGTGGTGTGGCTGGGTATGGTGTTGTGTGCTGGGTGTTGGTGGCTGGGTATGGTGTTGTGTGGTGGCTGGGTATGGTGTTGTGTGCTGGGTGTTGGTGGTGTGGCTGGGTATGGTGTTGTGTGCTGGGTGTGGGTGTGGTGGTGTGGTGTGGCTGGGTATGGTGTTGTGTGCTGGGTGTTGATTGGTGTGGTGTGTCTGGGTATGGTGTTTTGTGCTGGGTCTTGCGTGGTGTAGTGTGGCTGGGTATGGTGTTGTGTGCTGGGTGTTGAGTGGTGTAGTGTGGCTGGGTATGGTGTTGTGTGCTGGGTGTTGAGTGGTGTAGTGTGGCTGGGTATGGTGTTGTGTGCTGGGTGTGGGTATTGAGTGGTGTAGTGTGGCTGGGTATGGTGTTGTGTGCTGGGTGTTGAGTGGTGTAGTGTGGCTGGGTATGGTGTTGTGTGTTGAGTGGTGGTGTGGCTGGGTATGGTGTTGTGTGCTGGGTGTGGGTGTGGTGGTGTAGTGTGGCTGGGTTTGTTGTTTGGTGGTGGGTTTTGAGTGGTGTAGTGTGGCTGGGTATGGTGTTGTGTGCTGGGTGTTGAGTGGTGTAGTGTGGCTGGGTATGGTGTTGTGTGCTGGGTGTTGAGTGGTGTAGTGTGGCTGGGTATGGTGTTGTGTGCTGGGTGTGGGTGTGAGTGGTGTGGTGTGGCTGGGTATGGTGTTATGAGCTGGGTTGGTGTAGTGTGGCTGGGTATGGTGTTATGAGCTGGGTGTTGTGGTGTTGTGTGCTGGGTGTTGGTGGTGTAGTGTGGCTGGGTATGGTGTTATGGTGTGGCTGGGTATGGTGTTATGAGCTGGGTATTGAGTGGTGTAGTGTGGCTGGGTATGGTGTTATGAGCTGGGTGTTGAGTGGTGTAGTGTGGCTGGGTATGGTGTTGTGTGCTGGGTCTGGCTGTTGAGTGGGGTAGTGTGGCTGGGTATGGTGTTGTGTGCTGGGTGTTGAGTGGTGTAGTGTGGCTGGGTATGGTGTTGTGTGCTGGGTGTTGAGTGGTGTAGTGTGGCTGGGTATGGTGTTGTGTGATGGGTGTTGTTATTGTTAGGTGTAGTGTGGCTGGGTATGTTTTGTTGTTCTGGGTGTTGAGTGGTGTAGTGTGGCTGGGTATGGTGTTGTGTGCTGGGTGTTGAGTGGTGTAGTGTGGCTGGGTATGGTGTTGTGTGCTGGGTGTTGAGTGGTGTAGTGTGGCTGGGTATGGTGTTGTGTGCTGGGTGTGGGTATTGAGTGGTGTAGTGTGGCTGGGTATGGTGTTGTGTGCTGGGTGTTGAGTGGTGTAGTGTGGCTGGGTATGGTGTTGTGTGCTGGGTGTTGAGTGGTGTAGTGTGGCTGGGTATGGTGTTGTGTGCTGGGTGTGGGTATTGAGTTGCGTAGTGTGGCTGGGTATGGTGTTGTATGCTGGGTGTTGAGTGGTGTAGTGTGGCTGGTTGTGATGTGGTATGTGGTGTAGTGTGGCTGGAGGTTTTCTTTTCTTTTTCTTCTTCATTTTCTTTTTTTTTTATTTGTAATTATTCTTATTTTTCTTCTTTATTTTCTTGTTTTTTTATGTGTCTTTTCTTGTCCTACGAATTTATCTTTCCTTCTTTCTTTCTCTAATTATTTATCTCCTTTCCTTCCTTCCTTTCTTCCTTCCTTCTTTCTTTCCTTCCTTCCTTCTTTCCTTCCTTCCTTCCTTCCTTCCTTCCTTTTACCGTCCTAATCTCTTCCTTTCTCCACTTATCTACATTAAATATGAGAGAGAGAGAGAGAGAGAGAGAGAGAGAGAGAGAGAGAGAGAGAGAGAGAGAGAGAGAGAGAGAGGAGAGAGGAGAGAGAGAGAGAGATCCCTTGAGAGATGTCTCTCTCTTCACCTCCCAAGGGAAAAAGGAGAATGAGAGAGAGAGAGAGAGAGAGAGAGAGAGAGAGAGAGAGAGAGAGAGAGAGAGAGAGTATATTTAATTAGGCTCAGGTGTGAAAGGGGATAGAAACAGGTGAAGGAAAAGAAGAAAAAAAGAAGAAAAAGAGGAAGGGCAAGTCCGTTCACACCTTCGTTTTCCCAGGAAGAAGAAAAAGAAGGAAGAAAGAAAATAAATAGAAGACAATTCCCAGAGACAAAATATTTTCTTCCTTAATCTCGTTTGTGGAGGAGGAGGAGGAGGAGGAGGAGGAGGAGGAGGAGGAGGAGGAGGAAGAAGAGGAGGAAGAGGAAGGAAAAATATGATGAGAAAATAAGTTAATAAAGTAGATTAGAGGAAGAAAATAAGAAATAATAAGAAAAAAAGAAAAAAATAATTAAGAAAAGGAAGAAAAAGAAGACAAGGAAGAAAAATATAAACAAGAAATAGGAAAAAAATAATAATATAAAAAAGAAGACAAAAACGAAGAAAATTTTGAGGAAAAGAAGAAAATAATGAAGCAAAAGAAGAAAATAAGGAAGAAAAAGAAGAAAAGGAAGACAAGGAAGAAAAAATAAACAAGGAAAATGAAAAAAAATAATAATATAAGAAAAGACAAAAAAGAAAATAAAGAAAAAATAAGGAAAAGAAAATAATGAAGCAGAAGAAGAAAATAAGGAAGAAATGGAAGACAAGGAAAATTTTAAACAAGAAAAAGGAAAAAAATGAATAATAAAAAAGACTAAAAATAAAATACACAAAAAAATTAGAAAAAGCAGAAAATAATGAAGAAAAAGAAGAAAAGAAGGAAGAAAAAGGAAGTAGAGGAAGAATATGAAGAAGAAAAAGAAATAAGATAACAATAAGAGAAAGACAAAGAAAGAAAAAGAAGAAAATAATAAAAACAATAAAGAAAAAGAAGAAAAAAGAAGAAAAAGAAAAAAGGAAGAAAAAAACATCCCACTAAACGCTAAAACGACCCCAAAACTTTCCTTCTGGTCACAATTTTCTTCCATTTTCTTCCTCCTGAGAGAGAGAGAGAGAGAGAGAGAGAGAGAGAGAGAGATAAGGAAGGGAGGAAAGGGGAGAGAATTGGAGGAGAAAATCGGAGAATAAAGTTACGATGGAAAGGGGAATAAATCGATAGAGAGAGAGAGAGAGAGAGAGAGAGAGAGAGAGAGAGAGAGAGAGAGAGAGAGAGAGAGAGAGAGAGAGAGAGAGAGAGAGAGAGAAACTGACAAAATCATAATAAAACAAGAATAAGAAACCAAAATAATAATAATAATAATAATAATAATAATAATAATAATAATAATAATAATAATAATAATAATAATAAAAGAAAGAAGAGGAAGAAGAAGAAGAAGAGAAAGCCATGAATAGAGGAAGGGGAGGAAGGAAATTCAAGAGGAAGAAGAAGAAAAAGAGGAAGAGGAGGAGGAGGAGGAGGAGAAAGAGGAGAAAAAAAAAAGAAATGTAATAATATCCAGAACTTGTGAACAGAGGAGGAGGAGGAGGAGGAGGAAGAAGAGGAGGAGGAGAAAGAGGAGGACTGTAGTGAATGACGAAGATAAATATAAAAAAAAAGAAGAAGAGGAAGAAGAAGAAGAAGAGGAAGAAGAAGAAGAAGAAGAAGAAGAAGAGGAGGAGGATGAAGAGGAGGAGGAGGAAAATGCAGAATCACATACTCGTGAGGTCATTTTTCAAGCTCCTCATTCTCCTCCTCCTCCTCCTCCTCCTCCTCCTCCTCCTCCTCCTCCTTCTCCTCCTCCTTCCATAAAATCTCATAGTCATTTTACCTTCACCAGAAATGCAAACACACTTTCTCCTCCTCCTCCTCCTCCTCTTCTTCTTCCTCCCTTGGGATCAACAGAAGAACAAAAGGGATCGGATCTTATTTAGTCGCCTCCTAATCCTCTGGGAAGGGAATCCAAACCTCTATCACTGCGGGACATAATAGGGTTGAAACCGATACTCCCTGATTCTGCTTGACGCTCTCTTGCTCTCTCTCTCTCTCTCCAATTAACTGAGATTCGAGTGACGTCATCGATCGAGGCACCCAATTAGAAGCGACCTCTCTCTCTCTCTCTCTCGACGGCTCACTTTCTCTCTCGCTTTTTTTTTCCTTTTTGTCTTTCTCGTAAAAGGTAAAAGTACTTCTTCTTCTTCTTCTTCTTCTTCTTCTTCTTCTTCTTTTTCCTCCTCCTCCTCCTCCTCCTCCTCCTCCTCGGTCTTCCTCATTTTGGCCCATTCTTCCCACCCTCGCTCTTCTCTCTTATCACCACCTCCACCTCCTCCTCCTCCTCCTCCTCCTCCTCCTCCTCCTCCTCCTCCTCCTCCTTTTGTGGTTATTGAGTCCGCTGAAAAATGTATTGGAAGGTACCTATCACATTCTCTCTCTCACTAAATGTAACTCAATTTATCTTACTTTTATTTATTTATTTATTCAGATTCGGTAATAAAAAGTTTTCCAATATTTTCCTTTCCATATTTTTTTTCTTCGTCTTTTTTTTTTTTTAATTCCTTTTCTTTTCCTTGTACAGTTTGTTTATATGAGTGTGAGAGAGAAAGGAAAGGAAAGGAAAGGAAAGAAAGGGAAGGGAAGGAAGGAAGGAAGGAAGGAAAGGAAGGAAGGGAAGGAAGGAAGAAGAGAGGGAAGGGAAGGGAAGGGAAGGGAAGGGAAGGGAAGGAAAGGGAAGAGAAGGAAAAGAGTGAGGGAAAGAAATGGAAGGAAAACGAGATAATAAAAAAGAGAAAATGAGAAATAACAGACAAAAAAATAATTAAAGAACAAAGAAAGGAAAGAAAAAAAACGAAGAAAATAGAGAAAAAAAAGGAATAAAAAACTTGACACTGATTAAAAAGAAAAAAAAGAAAAAGAAAGAGGAAGAAGAAAAGGAAGAAAAGGAAGTCGATAAAATTTCCATAAATGTACTTTGATCCTCCTCCTCCTCCTCCTCCTCCTCCTTCTCCTTATCCCTACGAGGTCAGCTGGGTCGTGGGCTTACCGGATGAGAAGAGGAGGAGGAGGAGGAGGAGGAGGAGGAGAAGGAGGAGGAGGAGGAGGAAGATTACCCAACAGTACTTTTTGTCTTTTTTTATGTGCGAGTGTGAGAGAGAGAGAGAGAGAGAGAGAGAGAGAGAGAGAGAGAGAGAGAGAGAGAGAGAGAGAGAGAGAGAGAGAGGTAGCTTACGCACATCCTGTAAGTACCGGTCCTCCTCCTCCTCCTCCTCCTCCTCCTCCTCCTCCTCCTCCTGCTATTTCTGCAACACCAAAAAGAAATAAAAATAGCAAGGGAAGAAAAAAAGAAGAGGAGGAGGAGGAGGAGGAGGAGGAGGAGGAGGAGGAAGAAAGGAAGGGTTGTTCAAGGCTGTTGTTGTTGTCAGTGGTGGTGGTGGTGGTGGTGATGATGATGGTGATGATGGTGATGATAGAGGTAAGATGCCATTTCCTCCTCCTCCTCCTCCTCCTCCTCCTCCTCCTCCTCCTCCTCCTCCTCTTCCTCTTCCTCCTCCTCCTCCTCTTCCTTTTTCTCCTTTTCGTGGTGTCCTTCCCTTCTCTCCTCTTTCTACACACACACACACACACACACACACACACACACACACACACACACACACACACACACACACACACACACACACACACACACACACACACACACGGGTCAAGGTTTAAATCCCATCACTTTCCCCTTCTCTAACCTTCCCTTCCCTTCCCTTCCCTTCTCTTCTCTTCTCTTCCCTTCCCTTCCCTTCCCTTCCCTTCTCTTCCCTTCCCTTCTCTTCCCTTCTCTTCCCTTCCCTTCCCTTCCCTTCCTCTTCTCTTCTACTTTACCTCCCTCTTCTCTCTTTCCTCTCTTCTCCCTTTCCTCCCTTTCCTTCTTCTCTCCTTCCTTCCTCCTCTTCCTTCCATCTCCTCCTTATTCTTCATCCCATATCTTCTCTTCTCTTCTCTCTCTCTCTCTCTCTCTCTCAGTCTGTCTTAATGATGGTGCCTGTCCCTCATGCACACACACACACACACACACACACACACACACACACACACACACACACACAGAGCTGCTGGAACACATACATGGAAGGCAATCAACTCCTCCTCCTCCTCCTCCTCCTCCTCCTCCTCCTCCTCTTCTTTGTCCTCCCTCACGTATTTTTTCCATCACGATACTCCCGATAGACATATGGAGGAGGAGGAGGAGGAGGAGGAGGAGGAGGAGGAGGAGCAACAGTTGGTTAATGAACAGAAACAGTAAAGAAGACCGCAAAACACCAGCTGACTTCCTCCTCCTCCTCCTCCTCCTCCTCTTCCTCCTCCTCCTCCTCCTCCGTCATCATTATTGCTAACGCCACTGCTTGCTCATCTTCTTCCTTCTTCACATCCTTTTCTTCTTCCTCTTCCTCCTCCTCCTCCTCCTCCTCCTCCTCCTCCTCCTCTTTTCTCTTCCTACAAACTTTCTTTCTGTATTTTATTTCAGAGAGAGAGAGAGAGAGAGAGAGAGAGAGAGAGAGAGAGAGAGAGAGAGAGAGAGAGAGAGAGAGAGAGAGAGAGAGACATGAAAGTCCCTCCTCCTCCTCCTTCTTCTCCTCCTCCTCCTCCTCCTCCTCCTCTTCCTCCTCCTCTTCCTCCTCCTCCTCCTCCTCTTCTCATTTTTACTCTCATTCCATTCATGTATCTAATGTTCATCTCTTCCTCCTCCTCCTCCTCCTCCTCCTCCTCCTCTTCTTATGTTCCTCCTCCTCCTCCTCCTCCACGGCTCATCTCCCGTCCCCAGCCTCTCTCAGCATCTCCCAGGTAAGCTTAGTCAGGTAATTACAGGTGAGACTCAATCCCTACCCGCATATAATCAGGTAATGAGCTAATTCACCTTTCTTTAGGACCCCTGCAGGTAAAAGAGGAGGAGGAGGAGGAGGAGGAGGAGGAGGAGGAGGAGGGGAGGGGATGTCAAGTCTCTCTCACTCTCTCCGTCTTTGTGAAATTAAATATTCGAAGAAGTTGAAACAGAAATGGAAGAAGGAAAACGAAGAGGAAGAGGAGGAAGAGGAGGAAGAGGAGGAAGAAGAGGAGGAGGATGAAGAAGAAAACGAGATACCGGTAATAACTTCTTTGGGTCCTTTAAGCCCGTGAATGGAGGGGAAACTATAGAAGATTTTATGAATAGTCGAAATCATGAGGAAAAAGAAGATTATGTAATTAGGTTATATATATTAACTTTGGCTTCTGAGGACGAGGAGGAAGAAAGGAAAAGGATGGGAAAGGAAGAGAAAGGAAGGGAGAGGAAAAGGAAGAGAAGAGAGAATGGAAAAGAAGAGGATGGAGAGAGAGAATGAGAGAGGAAGGGAGAGAAAGGGAAAGACGAAGGGAAAGGAAGGGAAAGAGAAGTAAAGAAGAGGAAAAAGAAAAGAGAATTGAAAAGAAGGGAAAGGAGAGAGAGACTGAGAGAAAGGGAAAGAAAGGAAAAGAAAGGGAGGGAACGAGAAAGAAGGAAGGGAAAGGAAGAGAAAGGGAGAGAAAAAAGAAAAGAGAATTGAAAAGAAGGGAAAGGAGAGAGAGAATGAGAGAGGAAGGGAAAGAAAGGAAAAGAAAGGGAGGGAATGAGAAAGAAGGAAGGGAAAGGAAGGGAGAGAAAAAAGGAAGGAAAGAGAATTGAAAAGAAGGGAAAGGAGAGAGAGAATGAGAGAGGAAGGGAAGGGAAAGGGATGGAAAGGGAAGGAAAATGGTAGATAGGTAGAGAAAGAGAGAAAGGAAGAGAAAGAGAGAGAAGAAGAAGGAGGAAGAAAGAGAAAAAGGAGAAAGAGAAATCAGAAACAGAAGGAAAACTTAAAATAAAAGATAATCAAGATGAGAAATGAAAATAAGATGAAAAAAAATAATTAGAGAAATAAATGAAAAATAAATTACGTAAACAATGATAGATAAATATGGAGGCTAAAAAGACCTCCTCCTCCTCCTCCTCCTCTTCCTCCTCCTCCTCCTCCTCTTGTGTGGGTCGAAGGGAAGGCAGACAAACCCTCCATTATACTAGTCCCGTTATGCTCTCTCTCTCTTTCCTTTCTTTCTTCCTTCCTTTCTTCCTTCCTCTCTCTCTCTCTCTCTCTTTTACGGCTATCCTCTTGACCGTCGCTGGGAGAGGTCAACTGAAGCGAGAGAGAGAGAGAGAGAGAGAGAGAGAGAGAGAGAGAGAGAGAGAGAGAGAGAGAGAGAGAGAGAGAGAGAGAGAGAGAGACACACACACACACACACACACACACACACACACACACACACACACACACGAATACTTTCTAAATTAAACCTTTCCTTTCCGTGGCCTGTCCTCAAAGTTTCTCTCTCATCAATCTCTCCTCCTCCTCCTCCTCCTCCTCTTCTTCCTCCTCCTCCTCCTCCTCCTCTTCCATTTTTTTTCTTTTTTCGCAGTCTTTCTTCCTTCTCTGAATATCACTTTTTTAATCCTACTCCCCCTCTTCTTCTTCCTCTTCCTCCTCCTCCTCCTCCTCCATTTTGTCCTTTCCATAAAACAAAAAAGGAAAAAACAAGAAAACAAAAAAAAATAGAAAAGTGAAAACAAAGAAAAAAAAACTAGAAAACTGAAAAAAACAAAAAATAAACAAAAAACAAAACAAAAAAAAAAAGAAAAAAAAACCTCCCCCTCAAAAAAAATCCCTCTCACCTACTTTCCCTTTCAGCTGGCCGTATCTCACCTTCCATAGGCCTATATTTACCTTAATGAGGGCGGAAAAGTTGCCTAAATCACCCGAGGAGGCCCCGCCAGGCACGAGACAACGCCCACTTAATCCCAGGTAATCTCAGGTTCCTAATTAACCTGAATATATTTACCCATTTGCCCTAAACCCTGTTATTTGCCTTCATATTTACCTTAGGCGCCAGAGTTTGTGTTGATCCTTCCCTTAGGCGAGGAGGAAAAGGAGGAAGAGGAGGTGGAGGGAGGTAAGAAAGGAGGAGGAAGAGGAGGAGGAGGAGTGTTAGGAAGAGTATAAGGAGGAAGAAGATGAGGAAGAATAATATTAGAGAGGAAGAAAGAGGAGAAGGAGAGAGGGAAGAAGAAAGAGAGAAGATAGCAAGAGGAAGAGAAAGATGAAAAAGAGGAAAAGAAGAAGAAAAAGCTTAAATTCTATTGGCGGAGGATGAAAAAAACTTAAATTCTATTGGTGGAGGCAGAAAAAACTTGAACTCTATTAAGGAGGCAGAGAAAAGCTTATATTCCATTGACAGATGCTGGTAAAAAGTCAAATCTTGCTTGAATATAGAAAACTTGAACTCTATTAAGGAGGCAGAGAAAAGCTTATATTCCGTTGACAGATGCAAGTAAAAAGTCATCTCTTGCTTGAATTCTATTGGTCAACGCTAAAAAAAACTTGAATTCTATTGGTGGAGGCAGAAAAAAACTTGAACTCTATTAAGGAGGCAGAGAAAAGCTTATATTCTATTGACAGATGCTGGTAAAAAGTCAAATCTTGCTTGAATACTATTGGTCAACGCTAAAAAAAACTTGAATTCTACCGGTCAATGGTAAAAAAAAGTTTGCATTCTATTGCTGGATATTGGGCGAGGTGGGCGTGGCTTACTGGCGGGCTTAAAGTGAACACAGGAACCATGACAAAATTACTTCATACTGTAGCCCAGCACATCCCTTTAAACCCATATTATCGTACTCAGAGCATAGTATTTACCGGTTTCTGACGCCTAACTATTGCCAAGAAACACCAGGATCTAACTCTTTTAACGATAACTATAAACGAGTTTCGATACTGGAGCCCAGAAGACAGTTTTGGGGTAGGAAGTCGGGAAATATAAACGGCTGAGTACGACAATCCGGCAACGTTGAGTCCCCTATACAAGCTCTGGGCAGGGTGGACGAGGGAGCTTATAACACGGCTGGCTATAGGTTATCGCTGTGCAGGGGAGATGACTTACTAATAGGGGAGATAAAGGTGTTATGGGCAGGTTCACTTCAATACACTGATGGGGAGAGGAGGGAAGGGGAGGGGATGGAATGGAGGGGAGGAGGAGAGAGGAAGGGGAGGTAAGATATGGCGAGAGAGGACTATGAGGTAAAAGAATGGGAGGAAGGGAAGGAGGGAGGGAGAGGAGAGAAAGAGAAGGGAGAGAAGAAGAAAGGGAGGAGAGAAGAGGAAAGGGAGAGGAAAGATTGGGAGTTTAA
>NC_066552.1:13013203-13068203 GCF_024679095.1 Eriocheir sinensis
AATCTTCTGACCGCCACTCTACCGCCCCCGAACCGCGCCCCTTCTTCCCCACTGCTAAAAAAAAAAAACACTTTAATCAAAACACCAAACAACACTGCATAACCAAAACGTAAACAAACAAAAAATGAATAAAACTCTCCTTACAAGATTCACGGCGGCGCTCGGCTGTCACTGGGAGGCAAAATATCCTTCCGTCCACCTCTAGAGTGAAGGAGGGCAGCGTGGCACCTCCATAGGGCCGCCAGGGAGGGTCAAACAGGGTCATGACGGAGGCCCTGGCACTGGCACTGGGTGGAGGCGAGATTCAACCTTGAGGTGTTTTGGCGGTGGTTACCGTTGGTTTGCTATAATTGTCGTACATCTGGCTGTCATTGTTTGAAATACCTCTCTTACTTCCAATAACGCTGCCATAATAACATAAACCAACTCTGAAAATGTAATACGGACAGTCTCTTCCAAAATATAATAAAAAGTTAGCTAATGACGTGTGTTAATGGTCATTCTGATATTTCTCATATTTTCCGATTTCTGGCCCATAACTATTACCAAAGCCATCAATAATTAACGATTTTAACAATAGCTATAAGTTGATATCGTTATATGTGTTTGTATACCACAGTTTTGGGGGTAAAATTGATAAATGCAATGTTTTGAGTACGACAATATACTTCCACTGCACAGAAGAAAATGATGTCGTACCCAGCACTGTAATTTTCGTTTTTGACCCATAAATATTGCTTAAAACACTTATTAACAGTTGTTACACTAACTTTACTGTAGTATGGATAGTTTTCGACCCTGAAACTGATAAAAAATGCATGAACGATGGCGCAATGTTCTGAGTACGGTAACATGGCGCCACTGACCACTGAAGAAGGAAAAAAATAGAGGAGACAAAAATTCGCTTCTGGACCCATAAATATACAAAAGAATCAATAAGAGACGATTTTCACACTAATATTAATGCGATGTACCGAATTTTTTGGCCCAAAGAGTAATAAATAAATCGTTCCCATGTTTCTTGTATATTACTGCAAATCAGGTTATGTTTCTGAAGGTATAATAGTAGAGAGGTAAGTTTTAATAAGTGTGTTGTTCTTATAGTAAAGGAAGCAGCTCGAGGGCAAAAGATAATAAGTGAAAACAGGCCAAATCAAGCCATGGTGTACGACAACATGGCGAGTCTTGGGTTGCCAGATTGTTGTACTCAGCCTCTTATGTTTGCCGATTTCCGACCCCAAAACTGACTCCTCGTCCCAAATAACTGCCTTCATATATAGTTATCATTAAAATGGTTAATCATTGGTGTTTTTTGGCAATAGCTATGGCTCCTAAACCTGTAAATACGAGGCTCTGAGTACGATAATCTGGCCTTGGAGCGAGGAAGAGGAGGAGGGGCAGGGAGGAGTCAGCGGCGGCACAGGGCGGGTCACGTCTCCCACGGCGGCCGAAAATATGTCAGTGTGCCAGTGAGTGAGTGAGCCCGGGACGCCCCTGCAGCAGCGCCTCAGTGCCCGGGCAGCCATGGGGGACAGGAACTTCCACCGCATGAGCGAGATGGTGAAGCAGGGCGGCAACAGCGAGTGTGCCGACTGTGGCGCGGCCCGTGAGTGTGGGAGTGGCGCCAGGGAGTGGCACTGCCAGGGTGCCACGGGCGCTGGGGGGCATGGGAGGGCCACAGCAGTGTGTATAGGGTGCCATGGTGGTGTCGCTAGTGCCATAGGAACGATGGGGGTGCCTTGCACTTTGTGGCCCTACTGGGAGTGGCACTCCGGAAGGGTGCCACGGGATGCTGGGAGCTCCTCGGGGGTGCCTTGGTAGTGCTAGTAGGCCATAGTAGTTTTGTTAGTGCCATAGGGATGCTGTGGAAGTGTCTTGGGGATGCTGGGGGTGCCATAGTAGTGTTGCTAGTGCCATGGTTGTTGGGAGTGCCATAGGAGTGCCTTGAGGGTGCCATTGGGATGCCTTATACCTCGTGGCCCACTGGGATGGCACTGTGGGAGGGTGCCAGGGAAATATATTGTTGTTTGTTTTGGTCAGTAATATAACCAGACACTTGTAGGGAATACATAGTGTTTTTTATTTTTTTTATGTAGGAGCCGTGACCATACTTATTATAAAATCTGAGCTTACTTAATAAATTCAATTCACACACACACACACACACACACACACACACACACACACACACACACACGAACTCACTAACCACCTCTCGTTCCCTTTGTTTTCAGATCCAGAATGGGCGTCGTACAACCTTGGGGTCTTCATCTGCACCACCTGCGCCACCTGGCACCGTCGCCTCGGCACACACATCTCCAAAGTCAAGTCCCTCAAGCTGGATAAGTAAGTGTTGCCTTGTGTTCTGCTGTGTTGTGTGTGCTACATTTTTTTGGGGGGGTCTATTATGTTTTTTCTATCCTGTTTTGTGTGTGTTTTTCTATCTATCTCTGTTTTGTATTGTGCTATTTTATTTTCCGTTGCATTGTGTTGAATTTTTTTCCTATATATTTCCGTGTGTTTCTGTTTTTCCTGTCTAGCTGTGTTTCCATGTGTGTGTGTGTGTGTGTGTGTGTTTTGCTTTTCTTGCTGTCTATCCCTGTGTGTCTGTGTTTCTTTCTCTGTCTATCTTTGTGTTGCTGGATGTTATGTTTTTTTTTTCCTATTTCGCTTTTTTCCTGCTACTGTGTGTGTGTGTGTATGTGTGTGTGTTTGTTTCTATCTATCTGCGTTGGTTTGTGCAGTGTTCCGATGTGTTGCGTGTGTTGCGTCCCTTCTATCTGCTTCTTGCATCTCGTTCTCTTTTCCTTTTTTAGATCAACGCGATATGATTTTTTATTTTTATGCATTTTACCCTTGGACTACGCACCTCTCGCACTTTAAAACACACACACACACACACATTTTCACACATCTCTTTCCTGCATAAATCAGTCTTATCAGATGCTTGTTACTGTGTCATGAGAGATTAAGTGATTTCCAGGTGTGTGTGTGTGTGTGTGTGTGTGTGTGTGTACCGACATCTCACACACACACACCTCTTCACTTCTTTCCTCAGTCTTATCTCTGCTCGGTATTGTGTCAGCAGGTGTGTGTGTGTGTGTGTGTGTGAGTACCGACATCTCACACACACACACACACACACACACACACACACACACACCTCTTCACCTCTTTCCTCAGTCTTATCTCTGCTCAGTATTGTGTCATCAGGGCTCAAGTGATTTCCTGTGTGTGTGTACCAAAGTCTATCAACACACACACACACACACATGTTCTAAGCCAAGCATTTAGCAGATTATTTTTCCTTCCATCCCCTTATCAGTGAAGGCTCATATGTCAAAGCTTGGTGATGTGGATGTGATGTGTCGGCTGCCTTTGTTAGTGTGTGTGTGTGTGTGTGTGTGTGTGTTTTATGCTCTTCTATTCACTTTTGTACCTGTGAGAAAATATAGGTATGGTTAAGTCCAGGGTATCACAATTGACTCATTTAAAAACAAGCTCAACTGACACTTTCTTCAATATTCACTAGAGTAGAAATGCAAAGTCTTGGTGGCATTTGATTTAATACAACTTCACTTAGGTCTGTGTGGTCATTAACTATGTAAATCTATCTGCTGTTGCATCTATGTATATAAAAGTAAATATTGATATGCCCAACAAAACCATAGGCAACTCATGTGGTTCCTATATATAGACCACAATAGAAACACCATCTACTTCTGTACCTATGAGAAAATATATGTAGTTAACCCGCTATCTACTTCTGTATCTATTAAAAAGGAAATACTGATTGCCACATAATGAATCTAACCTCTCTACTGTAATAGCTATAGGAAAATAGATTACCAGGACACACATCTGAGTCTGACACACCTTAGCTCTGCACACCTTACTTCTGCACACTTTACACACCTGACTCTCTCTTTCTCCTTCTCTGTCTCTATCTTTCATTGTTTTTGCCTTCTCTCTCTCTCTCTCTCTCTCTCTCTCTCTCTCTCTCTCTCTCTCTCTCTCTCTCTCTCTCTCTCTCTCTCTCTCTCTCTCTCTCTCTCTCTCTCTCTCTCTCTCTCTCTCTCTCTCTCCCCCCTTGTTTCAGTTTTATTTCTCTTTCTTTTATTTTTATTTCTTTTACTCCTTCATTTTCTTATTTTCTTTCTCCTTCTTCTGTGTTTCTTTGATCCCTCTCTTTCATTCTGTTTTCTGTTATCTTTTTCGTTCTTCCTACCTTGCTTCCACACACCTGACCTTACACACCTGACCTTACAGATGGGACGATGACCAGGTGGAGTGGATGGAGCAGAACGGGAACTTGAAAGCCAAAGAGAAGTACGAACAGCACGTACCACACTGCTATCGGGTACCCAAGGCTGGCGACCCCCCGTGAGTAGTACCCATTTCTACATCCTGTTTTGTGTGTGTGTGTTTTTCTATCAGTCTTTGTGTTGTGTTGCTGTGTGTTGTGTGTTTTTTCCGACCTTCTGCTGTGTGATTGTGTGTTCTTCCATTTCTCTCTCTCTCTCTTTTTCTCTCTCTTCCATGTGTTGTTGGTTATTTCTCTCTCTTTTTCTCTCTTGTGTGTCGTTGGTCATCTCTCTCTCTCTCTCTCTCTCTCTCTCTCTCTCTCTCTCTCTCTCTTGTTTTTCCCTTCTCTGTCTCTTCCTTTGTTTCTGTTTTGTCTTTCTCTTTCTTTCTTTTATTTGTTTCTTTCACTTCTTTGTTTTCTTATTTTCTTTGTTTTTCTTCTTCCATGTTTTTGTTTCCTTTCTGTTTCCTTTTTGTTTCCTTTTTGTTTCCTTTCTTTGTTTCATTTTTTGTTTCCTTTCTCTGATTCCTTTCTCTGTTTTCTTTCTGTTTCCTTTCTTTGTTTCATTTTTTGTTTCCTTTCTGTTTCCTTTCTTTGTTTCTTTTCTTTGTTTCCTTTTTGTTTCCTTTCTTTGTTTCTTTTCTTTGTTTCCTTTTTGTTTCCTTCCCCTTCAGAATGGTACTAAAATCAAGTTAAAAAGAAATAAACAACCACAAAATTACTAATATGTTTCACTCCCTTCCTCCTTCTCCTCCTCCTCCACATCCATTCCACCTCCCTTAGAGTGTTGCTGGAGCAGTGGATCCGCGCCAAGTACGAGCGCGAGGAGTTCATCCACGTGGACCGCCAGACTTACATCACCAGCGAGATCGAGGGTCGGCTCATGAAGAAGGCGCGGGACGAGAACAAATATTACGAGAGGAAGTTCATCGTCTCGGAGAACTCGCTGAAGTACTTTAACAAGGAGGTGTGTGTATTTACCTAGTTGTATTTACCTAGTTTTACGGGGCCTGGGCTTTACGCTCGTGTGGTCCCGTCTCCGTATCTGCATTTATCCAACTTTTCCTTGAAGCTTTGCACACTCCTTGCCGATACTACATCCTCACTTAGTCTGTTCCAAACCTCTATATTTCTTTGTGGGAAGCTATATTTCTTTATGTCTTTCAAGCATCTTCCTTTCCTCAGTTTTTTACTATGTCCTCTTGTGTGTGTGTGTGTGTGTGTGAGTTTACCCCTCATCTTCCTCTTCCAACCTTCCCTTCTTCCTTTCTTCTTCCCTCTCTCTTCCACCTTCTTCCTCCGTCTCTCCACCTTCCTTTCCCTAACTCACAACACATACGTTCTTTTCCACATTTTCCTTCTTCTCTCTACCTCCCTGCCTTCCTTCTTTCCCTTCCTCCTTTCTTTCTCTTCTTCCATCCACTTCTTCACCTTCTCCCTTCCACCTTCCTTCTTTCCTTCAGCTCTTCACCTTCCTTCCTTCTCATCTTTACCTCTAACACATTTTCTTTTCCATTTTCCAGAACTCTAAGGAACCCAAAGTCACCATCACACTGTCCGAGCTCAGCATATGCCTGGCGCCCCCAAAGATGAACCAAAACAACGGCATGCAACTTTCATACATGTGTGAGGGCTCCACAAGGCACATTTACGTCTACCATGCGAGCGGGGAGACCATCATCAACTGGTACATGTCGATTCGTAACATCAAGCTCAATAGACTCCTTGTTGCCTACCCGAGTGCATCTCCAGAAGAGGTGGGTGTGGGTGTGGCTGTGGGGTGTGGTCAGGGTGTTCAGTATGATGTATAGGGTGTTAAAAGGGTCAGATTCTTAAGCCTGTATTCTTAAGGGTATTGGAACCTTCCTTTACCTGTTTGAAAAGCCTCGTACTAAAGGTCTTGACTCGGAAAATTCATGTATGCTTCCTTACTAATGAGGCTTTCTATACAACAAAGTGAGGTCATTATTTGTTGATTTATACCATAAGGTGCTGGCTATCATGTGTTTGAAGATACTCTAAACTTAACCTAACCTAACCTAACAAAACCCCAAACAGTTACTATAGGTCTTAACTCGGAAAATTCATATATGCTTTCTTACTAATGAGACTTTCCATACAACAAAGTGAGGTCATTCTTTGTTGATTTATACCATAAGGTGCTGGCTATCATGTGTTTGAAGATACCCTAAACTTAACCTAACCTAACCTAACAAAACCCCAAACATTACAATAGGTCTTGTCTCAGAAAATTCATATATGCTTCTGTACTAATGAGACTTTCCATACAACAAAGTGAGGTCATTCTTTGTTGATTTATACCATAAGGTGCTGGCTAAACTTAACCTAACCTAACCTAACTCAACCCCAAACATTACTATTGGTCTTAACTCGGAAAATTCATATATGCTTCTGTACTAATGAGACTTTCCATACAACAAAGTGAAGTCATTCTTTGTTGATTTATACCCTAAGGTCCTGGCTAAACTTAACCTAACCTAACCTAACCTAACTCAGCCCCAAACCTAACCTAACCTAACTCAACCCCAAACATTACTATAGGTCTTGTCTCAGAAAATTCATATATGCTTCCTTACTAATGAGACTTTCCATACAACAAAGTGAGGGCATTCTTTGTTGATTTATACCATAAGGTGCTGGCTAAACTTAACCTAACTCAACCCCAAACATTACTATTGGTCTTAACTCGGAAAATTCATATATGCTAGTGTTAGGATAGTCATATGGTAGCTTTATGGTGCTATATGTGTGTGTTATGGAACCTAACCTAACACAACCCCAAACAATTACTACAGGTCATGACTCAGAAAACTCCCCTTTCATCGATGGAGGTGGTCTCAAAACAGGGCCCAGCGAGAGGGATGCCTACAGGAAGAGGTGGTTCATTCTCGACGACCGCAAGCTGATGTACCACGAAGGGCCGATGGTACGTGGTGTTCTGTAGTGTATGGTAGTGTTAGGATAGTCGTATGGTAGCTTTATGGTGCTATATGTGTGTGTTATGGAAGAAAGAAAGAAGGGAATATGTGAAGCTGCAAATAGAATCGACCCCCTGTAAAGAGAAGATAGGAGGAGGTTGTCGGCAAAAGGGAGAGAAGGAAGGGAGGAAGAGGAAGGCGTAGAAGGTGAGAAAACAGGAAGATAATAAGGATGGGAGATAAAATGGAGGTTACGATAGTGTTAGATTGTGTTAGGTTAGGTAAAATTGAGCATCATGTTAGTGTCACTGTGTTGAGACTGTGTTATAGCAGTGGTATGGTAGTGTTATCATCCCTGTGTTTAGAGTGTCGTTCTGTATGGTCGTGTTATCTATAGTTTTCCTGTGTGTGTGGTTGCTGTGTCTATAGCTGTGGTAGTTAGTTGTTGTAGTTGTTTATAGTGTCGTTCTGTATGGTCATGGTATCTATAGTTTTCCTTTGTGAGTGGTTGCTGTGTCTATAGCTGTGGTAGTTAGTTGTTGTAGTTGTTTATAGTGTCGTTCTGTATGGTCATGGTATCTATAGTTTTCCTTTGTGTGTGGTTGCTGTGTCTATAGCTGCTGTGTCTATAGCTGTTAGTTGTTGTTGGTTGCTGTGTCTATAGCTGTGGTAGTTAGTTGTTGTAGTTGTTTATAGTGTCGTTCTGTATGGTCATGGTATCTATAGTTTTCCTTTGTGAGTGGTTGCTGTGTCTATAGTTTTCCTTATTGTCTCTCCTTTTTTCACTCCCCTTTCATTCTGTTTATCCCATTTCTCTTTTTCTTTTACCTTTCCTTTTTATCCATTTCTACCTTTTTCCTTCTTTCCTTTTTCCTCCTCCTTCTTTGCTCCTTCTACTTCTTCACCTCTGAACCTCCACTAACTCACAACACAGCCTTTTCGCACCTTCCCTCACGTCTCCCTCTTCAACAGGACGCATACCCACGCGGGGAGATCTTCCTGGGCCACAAGGACGACAAATACAGCGTCAAGGAGGGTGTTCCGAGGGGCTGCAAGGACCATGACTTCACCTTCTCCCTCGCCACACCCGAGCGCACTTACGTCATGTCCGCGCCCACCTGCGAGGAGAGGGCGGCGTGGATGGCGGCAATTAGTGCGGTGCTGGAGCGAACGTTGCGGCCCCAGGACAATCAGAGTAAGGCAGACATGGCGGCGAATCGCAAGTCGTCCCGCTCATCCAGGCACTCATGGTTTAACTTCCACTAGCTAACACTTTTCTCCTCTGTCCCGGCATGCATTAGCGCTCCTGTAGTGTTTGTGTTTCCTTTGGTACGTCAGATTCACTGGTTTAACTTCCACTAGCTAACACTTTCTCCTCTGTCCCGGCATGCATTAGCGCACCTGTAGTGTTTGTGTTTCCTTTGGTACGTCAGATTCACTGGTTTAACTTCCACTAGCTAACACTTTTCTCCTCTGTCCCGGCATGCATTTGAGCACTCGTAGTGTTTGTGTTTACTTTACGCCCCTCTTTGTTACGTTAGATATCTCTGTTTTGACTGTCACCACTTGCTAACTCCTCTTCCTCTCCTGCCAACATGCAATTGTTTATAGAACTCCTCTTCCTCTCCTCCCAGCATGCAATTGTTTATATATTTACTTCTGTCACTTACTAACATGCCTTTAAATTACTCCTGTTTGATGTCCACCACTTGCTAACTCCTCTTCCTCTCCTGCCAGCATGCAATTGTTTATATATTTACTTCTGTCACCTACCAACATGCCTTTAACTTACTCCTGTATGATGTCCACCACTTGCTAACTCCTCTTCTTCTCCTGCCGACATGCAATTGTTTATATATTTACTTCTGTCACTTACTAACATGCCTTTAAATTACTCCTGTTTGACGTCCACCACTTGCTAACTCCTCTTCCTCTCCTGCCGGCATACATTCACGCACTCATTGTTTCTCCCTGGGCATAGTGTAGTGGTGTTTATGTTTTCACTTATCGTTCTTATTACTTGTATTTGCTTGCCTAACTACCCCTAATGAGCACTTAATACCAGTAATCTTTCCCTATACCTCTTGTGTTCATATCTATACTGTCTTCATGTAGGTTAGGTTAGGTTAGGTTAAGCTAGACTAGGTTAAGTTAGGTTAGGTTAGGTTATCCTTGCCTAACTAACCCTAATGAGCACTTAATGACCTTTCCCAATACCTCTTGTGTTCATAACTATACTGTCTTCATGTAGGTTAGGTTAGGTTAGGTTAGGTTATCCTTGCCTAACTACCCCTAATGAGCACTTAACAACCTTTCCCTATACCTCTTGTGTTCATAACTATACTGTCTTCATGTAGGTTAGGTTAGGTTAGGTTAAGCTAGACTAGGTTAAGTTAGGTTAGGTTAGGTTATCCTTGCCTAACTACCCCTAATGAACACTTAATAACCTTTCCCTATACCTCTTGTGTTCATATCTATACTGTCTTCATGTAGGTTAGGTTAGGTTAGGTTAAGTTAGACTAGGTTAAGTTAGGTTAGGTTATCCTTGCCTAACTACCCCTAATGAGCACTTAATAACCTTTCCCTATACCTCTTGTGTTCATATCTATACTGTCTTCATGTAGGTTAGGTTAGGTTAGGTTAGGTTATCCTTGCCTAACTACCCCTAATGAACACTTAATAACCTTTTCCTATACCTCTTGTGTTCATAACTATACTGTCTTCATGTAGGTTAGGTTAGGTTAGGTTAAGCTAGACTAGGTTAAGTTAGGTTAGGTTAGGTTATCCTTGCCTAACTAACCCTAATTAGCACTGAATAACCTTTCCCTCTATCTCTTGTATTCATAACTATACTATCTTTGTGTAGAGCTTGATATCATGTTATATATTTTTATACATTCATAGCCTTTGTGAATGGTGGAGAAACTGACTATAAAATGCCCTTGAATACTGATACTTAGGTTAGGTTAGGTTAAGTTAGGTTTAAATAGTAATATATACCTTGCAATACTAGTACATGTTAAGTTAGGTTTAATAAGGGAATGAGAGAAAGATTGATGTATAGGTTAGAGATTAAAATGAAGAGAATAGAAGAGAAAGGAGGAAGAAACAAGTTGAGATTTAGATGAAGAGAATAAAGGAGAAAGATGTTGAGATTTAAGTGAAAAGAGTAGAGGAGAAAGAAGAGAGGAAAATAAAGTAAAAAATGTGAAGAGAAAGGAGAAAAAATGTAATACTTAAACCAGCCCAGCCATGTAGAGGAAGTAGAAGAGAAGTTAATAAATGAAAGAAGAGATAAAGTAGAGTTAGACATTTATTGAAGAGAGTAGAGGAAAAGCAAGTCAAATAAGTTATGTGAAGAGAAAAGGGGAGAAAAAAAGGTAATATTTAAACCAGCCCAGCCGTATAGAAGAAGTAGAAGAGAAGTTAATAAATGAAAGAAGAGATAAAGTAGAGTTAGACATTTATTGAAGACAGTAGAGGAAAAAGCAGGTCTAATAAGTTATGTGAAGAGAAAAGAGGAGAAAAAAATGTAATATATAAACCAGCCCAGCCATGTAGAGGAAGTAGAAGAGAAGTTAATAAATGAAAGAAGAGATAAAGGAAGAGTTAGACATTTGTTGAAGACAGTAGAGGAAAAAGCAAGTCTAATAAGTTATGTGAAGAGAAAAGGGGAGAAAAAATGTAATACTTAAACCAGCCCAGCCATGTAGAGGAAGTAGAAGAGAAGTTAATAAATGAAAGAAGAGATAGAGTTAGACATTTATTGAAGAGAGTTGAGGAAAAAGCAAATCTAATTAGTTGTGAAGAGAAAAGAGAAGAAAAAAGATAATATTTAAACCAAGCCAGCCATGTAGAGGAAGTAGAAGAGAAGTTAATAAATGAAAGAAGAGATAAAGTAGAGTTAGACATTTAGTGAAGAGAATAGAGGAGAAACGAGAGAGGAAAAAACAGTAAAAAGCAAGTCTAAATAGTTATGTGAAGAGAAATGAGGAGAAAAAATGTAATATTAAAACCATATAAAAAAAAGTAGAAGAGAAGTTACTAAAATTCCAAAGAAACAAGAACACTGCCTCACACTAACCAGGTTATCATTCTGGCCCTGGGCGGCACTCAGCATATTTGTGGCACCCTAACTATGCTACTGGCACCCCTACCTTTACTGGCACTGTTTGGTTCTGTTAGTATATGCCTGTCACCATTCCTAATTAACTAACCAGGCACTCAATCTGGCCCTGGGTGGCACTCAGTATAATTATGGCACCCTAACTATACCACCTTAATTGGCACCAGTTGGCACTCTTGTAGTATGTCTGTGGCACCCTAACTGTACTACCTTGATTGGCATTGGTGGGCATGCTTAACATGTGTATTGGCACCCTAATTGTACTACCTTATTGGCACTTGTAGTATATGTATGGCACCCTTCCTTGTTCTACCTTTTTGGCACTCTTTTGGCACTGACTGACGCTGAGCTTCCAACGAGAGTGTATTGGACTTGCTCTTCTGGTTGATAACATTGTATTATTAGTATTATTGCCTCTCTGTTTATCTGTTTACATATGTACAGCCGTTCCCCTGACATTCCTTCATTATGCAACTCGACTTTTATAATCTTATGACTCTCTTTTAATACAATTTCACGATTTTAAATGAGGTGTAATATATTCGCTGCCATAGCATGATTGTTTTTTAATTATTATTATTTATTTTTTTCCCTTGAACTGTTTCCTCTACTGTAAATAAAAAAAAAAATTTGACCACTGCAGTTGCGACGCCGTGACCCCACAACTTAGTCAATCAATCAATCCTCTGACGTTCATAAGAGCTTGGGGCAGAGACCTTGAGGCTTTGAGAACTCCTAAGATACTCAATGTTGTTAGCGCTATATATAAATTCAAATGTTCACTCACCTCAAATAACGTTAAACCCATTTCCAGTCTTCTTTTCTTTCATAAGAGGTTGGGGGCAGAGACCTTGAGGCTTTGAAAACTCCTAAGATACTCAATGTTGTTAGCGCTATATATAAATTTAAATGTTCACTCACCCACCTCAATTAACGTTAAACCCATTTCCAATCTTCTTCTTCTTTCATTCATAAGAGGTTGGGGACAGAGACCTTGAGGCTTTGAGAACTCCTAAGATACTCAATGTTGTTAGCGCTATATATAAATTTAAATGTTCACTCACCTCAAATAACGTTAAACTCATTTCCAGTCTTCTTCCTCTTCTTTCATTCATAAGAGGCTGGGGACAGAGACCTTGAGGCTTTGAGAACTCCTAAGATACTCAATGTTGTTAGCGCTATATATAAATTTAAATGTTCACTCACCCACATCAATTAAAGTTAAACCCATTTCCAATCTTCTTCCTCTTCTTTCATTCATAAGAGGTTGGGGGCAGAGACCTAGAGCCTTTGCAAACTCCTAAGATACTCAATGTTGTTAGTGCTGTATCTAAATCTAAATGTTCCCTCACCTTAAACATCATTCCTAGTCTTCTTTCTCTTCTCTTTTTTGTTTACTAGTGAGGTAAAGTGGGGTGAGGCTTACAGGAGCTGCCTTGTATAAGCGAACTAGTGAACCGGCCTCTTGCAGACTCCTTACGTTCTTATGTTCTTCCTCTTCTCGTTTTCCTTTATGAATGTCAGGGGGACTGCTGTATATCCTAGGCTTACTGTGTTCTGCTGTGTAACTCCCTAGGGCAGAGTTGAGTATTATTAGCATTAATTTTCTGTTCGTGTTGAGATTAAAGGCCAGTTCCACAGAGCCGTACTTGGTCACCACAAGCACCGATGAAACTATGCTTTTCTATATGGTTCTTAATTGTTAGGTTATCTGCTCAACACTCAATGCAGTAGACTCTTCATTATTGTGTTTTTTTATGGATTTTCTTATAACATGCCCCTGAAATGACTCCTTAACCCAGTAGCAGCGGGGATCATGTTTCTTAAAGGCCCCTCTAAGCGAGAAAAATGAGAAAAAATCATCACTCACACAAACCATTTCATAATATATATCAAAGCATTTGTGATCAGATTATGTATCCTCTGTTTTGTGGGGTTTATATCATGGCAAATTTGGCCCATCACTGCTACACGGTAAAGCCACAAATTTGGCCCGTCGCTGCTACTGGGTTAACATACAAACACACACACACACAGAGTTCCAAATTGAAGAGCTGACCCCTTCACACACACACACACATAAACACACACATAAAGAAACTAGAAAGAATACAAAGGATGGCAACAAAAATGGTTCCAGAGCTGGAGGGATTGACATACAAGGAAAGACCAAAGGAAATGGACTTACGAACACTAGAACAAAGAAGAGAAAGGGGAGACCTAGTACAAATCTATAAACTATTGAGCAAAATGGAAGAAGTAGACAACGAGGAGTTAGTATTAAAAGAAGGAATTACCACCAGGAACACAAGAGGACATAGTAATAAATTGTGGAAGGGAAGATGCTTGAGAGAGGTAAAGAAATATAGCTTCCCGCAAAGAAATATAGAGGTTTGGAACAGACTAAGTGAGGATGAAGTGTCGACGAGGAGTGTGCAAGGCTCAAAGGAAAAGTTGGATAATGCAGATACGGAGACGGGACCACACGAGCGTAAAGCCCAGGCCCCGTAAAACTACAACTAGGTAAACACACACACACACACACACACACACACACACACACACACACACACACACACACACACACACACACACACAGAGTCCCAAACTGATTTTCTTACATTTTCACGGTATCTTATGTGGGTCTTATGAGGTTCCGAACTTGCTGTGTCGACCCGTGGACCTGTGGGACTGGCCTTACCTCCTTAGGCTAACCTGTTGAAGCCAATGACTAGTTTACCTTCGCAAGTTCATATAGTATTGTTAAGCATCTTTTTATACTGTCTTTTTATACGCCTCCGTGCATGCAGCAGAAGTTGTTGCCGTGTTGTATTGCATGACCTGTAACCCCAAACTATTACTAACCGCTCCAGTAAAATATTCCTAAAAGCTTACAGTATTTTCTTGGACTTTTAATATTGGTTAGTTAGTTAGATTCTCCCTCTGTTTTATTCCCAATGCTTTGAGTCTTAATTTCTATGGGTATTAGTTAGTTCTACTTTACTTTTTCCTTCACAAAACAGTTATTCTTCCTCCCTGTATAAGTAGTTGAGATGCAGCGTAGTGTACAGCATGCCTGGCTACTAATCTTGGGGCCTGGGTGCAGCCTCAGGCCTGCTCAGCCTTCCTTCCCGGACTGGTTGATGAAAGGAATGAGCTGTGGTAACACGTGTCATCCTGGCCTTTTGACGCTTTGATTTTTATTATTCTGTTTTTTCCTTTTGCTAGTTATTAAAGCACCAGTTATCATCACCTTTATTAGTACTTGTCACTATCTTATCAGGGAAACTGCAATGACGCAGTAGAAAAATCCTGCAGTGAACACCAGTGAGTGCTGGGGACTGAACCCTCTGAGGAGGAGTCAGGACAGCACACACACTGAGCCACTGGTGAGCTGGAAGGTCACCCAGCCAGTACCTGACGCCCCCGTCCCCACTGTGGACATGAAGGGTTAAGGTGACCCAGCTCACACTATTGCTCCCAAAGAGGTTGGTTAAGTGTCTCCAGCTACCACAAGTGTAAGTGGGGTCACCTTAACCCCATGTCAGCAATGGGGTGGGGATGTCAAGTATCGGTGACCTTTTAACTCACTGGTGGCTAAATTGGCACGCTGCCCTGCCCTGACAGGGTTTGGCCCTGGCACTCAGTGTTCACTACGGTAACACTTGCCACACTCGTCTTCCCCTTCGTAAATCCTAAGAGTCAAACAGTAATAATTCTCTCCACTCTTATAGTTTCCCTTCATTAATTCTTGTCACTCTCCGTCTTTTCAGTGGCCGTCAACTTGGTTCGGAAAAAGCCCGGGAAGTTCAGCTTAGACATCTTTAGCTTAGGCTAAGGGCGGGCTGGGGAGAAGAGGAGGAGGAGAAGGAGGAGGAAGAGGAGGAGGCATTCCGAGGGAGGAGGAGGCGCTTCAGATTACTATATTTATACTTTACGTCAGGTGTGTATGTGTGTCTGAGGTGTTGTTGTTGTTGTTGTTGTTGTTCAGGCGGACGGCGGTGAGGAGGCGGTGGCGGCCGAGGAGGTGTTTAAGTAAGAGATCTGAGGTCTTTAGTCATCCATGTGCAATCTGAATCTATCAACGCAGTGTAGTATTAAATGTCCGGTCTTTCTTCCACACTTTCTCATAACTCACCTTTTTTTTTATACAAAGCATGCAGGTTTTCTTTTCTTTTTTCTTTTTTTTTTAACCTTATCAAGAGGTGTTCAGCCATCCGTGTGCAATCTACCAGACACATTCAAGAGATTATAGTATTAGATCCCCCTCCATCCTCCTTCTGCCACCCTATTGCTGGATTTTCTTATTTCCAGCATTATTTCTCTTTTTTTTTTTTTTTTTTTTTTTTTTGTCTTTCAGTAACATTCAACTCCCTTTGTCTTCCACCTATGTAGCAGCCGATCTTAATGTTTTCCTGTATTATAAGTTTAACGATCTTTAAATCTTCCACCAACCTCAATAATTGTACTCCACCAGTGTAATTAGCTCCACCTTTTCTATCAACCAATCCATTTATTTTTCTCTATCATAACTTCAAGGATCTTCAACTCATCCACCAACATCAATTATACTCCATCAATGTCATTATTTCCACCTTTTCTATCAACTAATCCATTTATTTTTCTCTATCATAACTTCAAGGATCTTCAACTCATCCACCAACATCAATTATACTCCATCAATGTCATTAGCTCCACCTTTTCTATCAACTAATCCATCTATTTTTCTCTATCAAAACTTCAAGGGTCTTCAGATCATCCACCAACTTCAAATATACTCCATCAATGTTATTTGCTCTATGTCATCTTTCTCTCTCCGTCTCAAGTCTCTGTTGTTATCAATGAGCTCAATGTCATCTTTCTCACTATTAAAGCTCCATTATTATTTAGACTCAATGATATCTTTCTCTCTTGCAGTCATTAAGTCTCAATTTTTATCTATAGGGTCAATGATATCTTTCTCTTGCTATAATTAAGTCTCCATTTTTATCTATAGGGTCAATGTCATTTCCCTCTAGTTCTATCATTAAGTCTATTATCATCTACAGACTCAGTGATTTCTTTTTCTCTCGCAGTCATTAAGTCTTCATTAGTATTATAGGCTCAATCTCATTTTCCTCTCTGTCATTAAGTTTATTCAATGATATCTTTCCCTCTAGCCATCATTCTTATTACCAAGCGTTTTCCCGAGTCAGTTGCGTTCTTCCATCATCAACGAGTTAACTGATTGAGCTACAAGGACAAGGAGGTCACAGTATTAAGGTCAGACAAGCATGTATTTATCTTGCTCTACGCTTCCAAGCACTTCCGTTACGCTTCCCCGACAACGATGTGTTAAAACGAAGGGGTGGTAGAAGAGGAGGAGGAAGAAGTAGGTGGTGGTGATTTGTAAGAGTATTGGGTATGGAGTTTAATCGTGTGTGTGTGTGTGTTGGTATGGACACAAACGTAAGACTTATATAATACCCTATACAGAAAGGTTTTAACTCTAACTATGCTATCAACCACAATTAACCTAACTCCTGTCCCTTCCTTCATAACCCAACCTAACCTGACCTGACCTAACCTAACTTAACCCGGTAGCTGCAGGGATCACGTTTCTCAAAGGCCCCTCTAAGAGAATTAACGAGAAAAAATCATCACTCGCGCAAACCATTTCATAATATATATCAATGCATTTGTGATCAGTTTATGCATCATCTATTTTGGGGGGTTTATATCATGGCAAAAATTTGGCCCATCGCTGCTACCGGGTTAACTTGCCTCCATTCTCATCTCTCCTGTTACATTTTCCTTCCTATATGGAGTTGAATCTCATATGTGTTGCTATGGAAATTTATATAGAAAGGATTTAACTCTATTCTATCAACCTCCCTTAACCTAACTCCTCACTCCTCCTTCAAAACGTAACCTAACCTAACCTAACCTAACATGCCTCCCTTCTCATCTCTACTATTACATTTTCCTTCCTATATGGAGTTGAATCTCATATGTATTGCTATGGAAATTTATATAGAAAGGATTTAACTCTATTCTATCAACCTCCCTTAACCTAACTCCTCACTCCTCCTTCAAAACCTAACCTAACCTAACCTAACCTAACCTAACCTGCCTCCCTTCCCATCTTTCCTATCACATTTTCCTTCCTAACTTGAATCTCATATGTGTTGCTATGGGAGTTTATACAGAAAGGTTATAACTATTCTATCAACCCCCCTTAACCTAACTCCTTGCCCCTCCTTCAAAACATAACCTAACCTAACCTGACCTTACTTAACCTGCCTCCTTGCTCATCTTGCCTATCACATCTTCCTATATGGACTTGAATCTCATATGTATTGCTATGGGAGTTAATATAGAAAGGTTTGAACTCTTTAACTATGCTATCAACCCCCCTTAACCTAACTCCTTGTCTCTCCTTCAAAATGTAACCTAACCTAACCTGACCTAATCTATTTAACCTAACCTAACCTAACCTAATCAATCTAACCTAACCTAACCTAATCAATCTAACCTAACCTAACCTAACCTGACCTGACAATCTATCTAACCTAACCTAACCTAACCTGACCTAATCTACCTAACCTAACCTAACCTTACCTAACCTGCCTCCTCTCTCATCTTGCCTATCACATCTTCCTATATAGAATTGAATCTCATGTATATTACTATGGGAATTTATACAGAAAGGATTTAACTTCAACCTAACTTCTCTTTCAACATAGATTTCTTTTCCGCTCACATTTTCTCTGCTAATCCTCAATCTTCTTCATCTATAGTCCTTAACCCATGTGTGTGTGTGTGTGTGTGTGTGTGTGTGTGTGTGTTGCTATACAAATCTAAGACATTTACCGAAAGGATTTAACTCTTTCTAAATACTCTATCAACTTACAAATCTTTTCTATTTCAACTAGTCTCCTTCCTTTATAAACTCCATCTCATGTGTTTTGCTAAGGAAATGAACCTATAGCAAAAGGATTTAACTCTTTCTAAATACTCTTATCAACTTACAAATCTTTTCCTAATTCAGCTAGTCTCCTTCCTTCATAAGCTTCATCTCATGTGTTTTGCTAAGGAAATGAACCTATAGCAAAAGGATTTAACTCTTTCTAAATACTCTTATCAACTTACAAATCTTTTCCTATTACAACTAATCTCCTTCCTTCATAAGCTTCATGTGTGTTTTGCTAAGGAAATGAACCTATACCGAAAGGATTTAACTAACTTTACTACCAACATATATTTCTTTTCCAATCCATCGTTTCCCTATATAGACTTATCTCATGTATGTATATGTGTGTGTGTGTGTGTGTGTGTGTGTTGCCGAGGGGACAGACAGGACCCATAACAATCTAAGCATGCAGGAGAGACATTTCCGAGAGAGGGCGTCACAGAACAAGTGTGTTACGAGATCGCTTTACGTAGCACACAAGAAAAACACTTTGACTGGGGGCGTTGATAAGCAAACAGGTGCAGTGGAGGAGGAGGAGGGGTGGTGAAGAATGGAGATAATGCTGAAGAAGAAGAAGAGGAGGAGGAGGAGGAGGAGGAGGAGGAGGATATCAAGTGACAAACATCTCAGTCTTTATCTATATTGCTTTGCGGCATCCTGTGTGTGTGTGTGTGTGTGTGTGTGTGTGTGTGTGTGTTCACAGTGGGGCATATCGTTGAGAAATCGCTGAATAATCTTGATGTTCGCTCTTTCTATCTCCGCTATCTTCCCGAGGCAACAAGATAAGAAAGTAAGGAGGAGGAGGAGGAGGAGGAGGAGGGGTTGAGAGGGAGAGAGAGAGAGAAAGGGAGAGAAAGTTACCTCCATATCTTCCCACTCTCAGAAATAAGGGAATGCTAGAGAGAGAGAGGGAGAGAAAGAGGAGGAAAGAATAGGGAGAGAGGAGAGAAAGTTACCTCCATATCCCTCCTTTCCTCTCCTTTCCTCCGTATCTTCCCACTCTCAGAAATAAGGGAATGCTAGAGAGAGAGAGGGAGAGAAAGAGGAGGAAAGAATAGGGAGAGAGGAGAGAAAGTTACCTCCATATCCCTCCTTTCCTCTCCTTTCCTCCGTATCTTCCCACTCTCAGAAATAAGGGAATGCTAGAGAGAAAGAGAGAGAGAGAGAAAGAGGAGGAAAGAATAGGGAGAGAGGAGAGAAAGTTACCTCCATATCCCTCCTTTCCTCCACTTTTCCTTCCCTCCTTCCTCCTCCATCAATATCTTCCTTTTTTTAAGAACGAAGGAAGAGCTGAGAGAGAGAGAGAGAGAGAGAGAAATCCCTCCTTCTCTCTCCTTCCTCCCCTTCCTTCCCTCCTCCAATCTATGTGTGTATATGTGTGCGTAATAGCATATATATGTGTACCTAACCTTATCTTACCATACAGTATATTATCTTACTGTTATATACAACTTCAGATAACTTACAAATAAGCTTTCAGTAATAATAATAATAATAATAGTAATAATATTAATAATAATGATAATAGTTGTTGATAAGAATGCTCAAATATATAATTGTTACATATTCACTAAGGGTTAATGAAGAGAGAGAGAGAGAGAGAGAGAGAGAGAGAGAGAGAGAGAGAGAGAGAGAGAGAGAGAGAGAGTATATCCAAAAGACTCATATATATACATACAATACCATATAGTGTTTTAGATGTATAGATCCGAGTATACATTAGTCTCCTTAGGCAATTAGTACATGTATAATTAGCATATGGTCGATATACATAATGAGGATTTGATCTTGAAGGGAATGATACGTAATTAGATTTTTGGTTGATTTGTGAATGCTTGGAATTGGATATGGATATTTTATTTATTTTATTTATTTATTTTTTATTTATTTTTTTGTGAATTAACTCTGGATAGTCTGTTCTCTCCTTTTTTTTTTTCTTCTTTAAATTCTATGTAATGAGATTTTCAGTTGGTTTGTGAATGCTTGGAATTATAGATTTTTTGTTTTGTTTTTTCTTTATTTATTTATATTTTAATTAGCTCTGGATAGTTCTTTCTCTCCTTTTCTTCTTTAAATTCCACATAATGAGATTTTTAGTTGATTTGTGAATGCTTGGAATTAGATCTGGACTTTCTTTTATTTTTTTATTACCTCAGGATAGTTTTTTTCTCTCCTTTTCTTCGCCTTCTTTAAATTTCTCTTCTATTTTCTTTTTCTTTTCTTTTTTCTTTCTTGCTCTGAATGATATTTGGATTTTCTTTGCTCTCATTCTTTTTCTTTTTCTATTCTTCTTTCTGTAAATGAGATCGGGATTTTCTTCTCTTTCCTCTTTTTCTTTATTTTCTTTTTCTCTTTTCTTTCTCTGGATCTTCTTTCTCTTGACGTCACTTCACTTTTCTTCTTGTTATTATACGTAACAGCATTCTAACAGTAACCTATTAATTTTACTTCTATTTATCTATAAGCGACTGCTGGAGATGTTCAAATTCTAATGGTAGTTTTTCCGAGTCACACCGAGTCAAGGTTTGCCGAGCTGTACCGTTAAGAGAGACTGGTAAGCTAAGGGTAGTCTTTGTACGCTAAAATAATGGTTCTTTCAAGGTAATGGACATACACGTCATTATCAGGAGGTACAGTTAACTTGCTTCACCACAAAATTCAGCCTTCATATACCGTCGAAATCAGAACACCACCTTCATTAGTCTCATCAAAGTCGCTGATACCAATACACTGCGTTAGGTCATCCCTTGTATGCTTAACGCCTCTCATCCTCCCATGTTTCCAAGGCACAGAGTAAAGGTTAGGTTTGCTGAGCTGTACCGTTAAGGAAAATCGATAAGGTAAGGGTAGTCTTCGTATGTTAAAGTAATGGTTCTTTCAAGGTAATGGACACACACGTCACTATGAGGAGGTACAGTTAACTTGCTTCACCACAAAACACAGCAAGAAATCAGCCCTCATATGCCGTCGAAATCAGAACACCACCTTCATTAGTCTCATCAAAGTCGCTGATACCAATACACTGCGTTAGGTCATCCCTTGTATGCTTAACGCCTCTCATCCTCCCATGTTTCCGAGGCACCGGGTCAAGGTTAGGTTTGCCCATCTGTACCATTAAGAGAGACTGATAAGGTAAGGGTAGTCTTCATACTCTAATATAATGGTTCTTTCAAGGTAATGTGGACGCGATTATGTTACTGTCAGGAGGTACAATTAGGATTAAATGATTCATGAGTGCAAAAGGATGTAAAAAGTGTTAAATAATGTGATAAAGGAGTTTGTGATATATTAAAAAAGGGTGATATGGGGGTGGGGGGGGGGTAGATTTGGGTAGTTAGAGGAGGAGGAGGAGGAGGAAGGAAGAAGGAATGTGAGGTGAAGCTATTTTTTTTATTATTGTTATTATTATTATTATTATTATTATTATTATTATTATTATTATTATTATTATTATTATTTACCAATCATCACCTTGACCCCTTCCCTTCCCTCCCCATCCCTCCCCTCCCCTCCCCTCCCATTCCTTCCCCTTCCTCCTCCTCCTCTTCCTCCTCTTTTGCAAAATTTAATGCATTTTTTATCATTAACATTTTTTTTTTCATTGTAAATTCTCTCTCTCTCTCTGTATCTGTGTGTGTGTTTGTGTGTGTGTGTGTGTGTGTGTGTGTGTGTGTGTGTGTGTGTGTGTGTGTGTGTGTGTGTTTTATCACTGTTTTATTGTTGTTCTATTTTTGTCGTGTTTTGTGTTTGTTTTCTCGTTTTGATTTTTTTCCTCCATTTTATTTTCCTTAATCCAATTTTTTTTTTTCCTCCGTGTGTTGTATTTTCCTTTCTCTCCAATTTTTTTTACCTCCGTGTTGTATTTTCCTTTTCTCTCCAATTTTGTTTTGCGTTTATATCAGTTTATTCGTTTGTTTGTTTGTGTGTGTTCTCGTCAATGCTTTCCTTCCTTAGTCTCTACGGTAATATATATTTTTTAAGTAAGATCTGTCAATTATTGCACTAAGTCTTAATCAGTTTGTAAGGCATCCATGAATTTTTCGTACATTCTTTTACATAATTTTTACGTACATAGAATAGCATAGCAATGTCTCATTCAGTTAGATCACACACAAAAAAAAACATTATTATTAGTAGTAGTATATGTTATTATCTTCATGCACAAGTAGTCATCATTATTATTTTCGACTCCGTATTAAGTTTTCATATGTACAAAAAAATTATCTCAGTATGTTATAAGGAAGTTAAAACTATACTCTATAAATCTTCTGAGCTACCACTTATAATGCTCTATTCACGTTAGTTTGGCAAGTTAAGGCCCATCCACCCTAGCCCAGCATCCACCAATAAGATTCCAACCTTTCCCAGCATCCACCAGTGAGATTTAACCCCTTCCCAGCATCCACCAGTGAGATTTAACCCCTTCCCAGCATCCACCAGTGAGATTTAACCCCTTCCCAGCATCCACCAGTGAGATTTAACCCCTTCCCAGCATCCACCAGTGAGATTTAATCTTGTCCAGCACCCACCAACAAGATTCAACCTTTCCCAGCATCCACCAGTGAGATTTAAACCCTTCCCAGCATCAACCAGTCAGATTTAACCTTTTCCAGCATCCACCAATGAGATTTAACCTTTCCCAGCATCCACCAGTGAGATTTAACCCCTTCCCAGCATCCACCAGTGAGATTTAACCCCTTCCCAGCATCCACCAATAAGATTCCAACCTTTCCCAGCATCCACCAGTGAGATTTAACCCCTTCCCAGCATCCACCAGTGAGCTTTAACCCTTTCCCAGCATCCACCAATAAGATTCCAACCTCTCCCAGCATCCACCAATGAGATTCAACCTTCCCCAGCATCCACCAATGAGATTTAACCTTTCCCACCATCCACCAGTGAGATTTAACCTCTCCCACCATCCACCAGTGAGATTTAACCCTTTTCCAGCATCCACCAATAAGATTCCAACCTCTCCCAGCATCCACCAATGAGATTTAACCTTCTCCAGCATCCACCAGTAAGATTCCAACCTCTCCCAGCATCCACCAATGAGATTCAACCTCTCTCAGCATCCACCAATGAGATTTAACCTCTCCTAGCATCCACCAATGAGATTCAACCTCTCCCAGCATCCACCAGTGAGATTTTAGCCTTTCCCAGCCTCGACCAATCACGTGCAGCCTAGGTTTGAGAGTGGGCGTGGCTTGCTGGTGGACTGGCCAATGATAGACTCGTATTTAAGAAAGGGGGAGGAGCCTACTTGCCAAGCTAACATAAATACAGTGTGCATATATTTGCGCTTTCCCTGTACAGTTACTTAAAGTTTACCGTATACAAATATATATATATATGAAAAAAAAGATAAATATGTGAATCTAAGTCAATAAAGTTTAACAGGAGCATAAGGTAGATGTTAATTATACCTGTTAAATTAGACCTGTTATATATATACCTGCAGATAATTACCTTACTTTAGCTTAATTGACTTAACTTTCCAATTAGCTCTATTTATGTACATTGATTAAACACCTGTTATTTTTTTTTACCTTACCTTACCTTGACCTACCTTTCCAATTAGCTCTTTCTGTATATATTAATTAGACACCTGTTATATTTATACCCACAGATAAATTACCTTACCTTACCTTACCTTAACTTATCTTTCCAATTAGCTTCATTTATATATATTAATTGGACACCTTTTATATTTATACCTACAGATAACTACCTTACCTTACCTTACCTTACCTTGACCTACCTTTCCAATTAGCTCCATTTCTATATATATTAATTAGACACCTGTTATATTTATACCTACAGATAACTACCGTACCTTACCTTGACCGACCTTTTTAATTTGCTTCATTTAGATTATATTCACGGGAAGGGAAGGAAGGAGAGGGAAGGAGGGGAACTATGGTAAGGATTATAGCATTTGTGAATTTCCATTAGATCTCATTATATTAAGATTATTATACTAACAGATGAAGATTAAACTGTTCCAGGTCGCATAAGATGAAGACGTATTGGCTATTCTAAAAGGTAATGTGTGAGTATTTGTTAGATTTTTCATTGTATTAATAGTAGATTCATTATATTAGGAAGGTATGGCTATTTAAATTCTCCCATTTAATCTCTCTCTCTCTCTCTCTCTCTCTCTCTCTCTCTCTCTCTCTCTCTCTCTCTCTCTCTCTCTCTAATTTTCCTCCTTTCTTCCCTTCTTTCCTTCCTTCCTTCCTTCTTTCTTTTCCTTCCTTATATTCTCTTCATTCTCTTCTTTCATATACTATAGCAATCTCTCTCTCTCTCTCTCTCTCTCTCTCTCTCTCTCTCTCTCTCTCTCTCTCTCTCTCTCTCTCTCTCTCTCTCTCTCTCTCTCTCTCTCTCTCTCTCTCTCTCTCTCTCTCTCTCTCTCTCATTTTTCTTTCCCATTATGACAAAACCCACATTGCTTTCCCATATCCCTTACATCCGGAGCTCAAAATTCTTTCTCAGTAAACACTTAGGCTATGTCCCAAGACCCACATCCTGTACCGCACATCTGTCCCTATCTCTCTCTCTTGCACCATTTTTAATCACCGTTGTATAAGACGCAGGTGGTGGTGGTGGTGGTATTTTTTCCCCTTCCTATCTCCTTATCGTAACCTTATTTATGATCTCTCTGTCTTCGAGGTATTTGTCAGAGAGAGAGAGAGAGAGAAACGTTTAGCTTTCAAGATAAAAGAAAACGTCTGAAGGAAGTTAGGGGGAGAGAAAAGAAGAGGAATGGAGAGAGAGAGAGAGAGAGAGAGAGAGAGAGGTTTAGCTTACCAGAGAGAAGAGAACGTTTGATGAAAGAAGTAGATGGGAGAGAGAAAAGTAAGAAAGGAGAGAAAAGAAAAGGAATGGAGAGAGAGAGAGAGAGAGAGAGAGAGTTTGCTATAGTATATGAAAGAAGAGAATGAAGGCAAGAAGGCGAGAAGGAAGGAAAAAAAAGAAGGAAGGAAGGAAGGGAAGAAAGGAGAGAGAGAGAGAGAGAGAGAGAGAGAGAGAGAGATGGTATGGGTGCGCAACAGTTGGCATGACCATATTGATTCGTCTCCTAACTCTTCGTTCACATTCTTCCGCATTTATCATCTTTTCTTCCTATACCTCTCTTCTATTCCCCAAAACACACCTTCAGGAATAAATAACATACCCAGATGTATATTATTAACCCTTGATCTAAGCTCTGAGAGTCATATATAAGCTGTATTTAGGCAATTTCTATCGATACGAAAATTGTTGCATATGTCGTCGACTGCATAACCTCTGGCTGACCTGTTTCACCTCACATCCTTCCACATTTTTGCATATTTCTCCTATTTCCCTCGTTTCTAAAGGCCAAAACATATGATAAAGGATAGATGGGAAGTTATAGTAGTGATTTTAGCTATATTTCAGCCCTGGAAGTGGAAGTTAAGGTGTATTTGAGAGATTTTAAGTGAGTGAAGGAGGAATGTTCATATCGCCCGTCTCCCATATGCCAACCAGTCTCACCCACCCTCTCTTACATATCTCCCTTTTTTTCCATTTTCTCGCCTATTTAAAACTGAAAACCCACTACCAAGGATAACTAGAAACACAGCTGGATAGTTTACGACATAACTCAGCACTGAAAGTCATATTTAAAGACGTGTTTGAGCGATGTAAAAAAAAGAATGCGTTGGGAGGGCTGTATCGTCACACCTCCATGGCGACCTCTCTGCATTCATACCCTCCCATATTTCACCTTTTTTTCCCACTTTCCCGTCTATCTAAAACTCAAAACCCACTACCAAGGATAACTAGAAACACAGCTGGATAGTTTACGACATAACTCAGCACTGAAAGTCATATTTAAAGGCGTGTTTAAGCGATGTAAAAAAAGAATGCATTAGGAGGGCTGTATCGTCACACCTCCAGGCGACCTATTCACATTCACACCCTCCCATATTTCACCTTTTTTTCCCACTTCCCCGTCTATCTAAAACTCAAAACCTACTACCAAGGCTAAGTAGAAACCCAGCTGAGGAATTTACGACATAACTCACCACTGAAAGTCATATTTAAAGACGTGTTTGAGCGATGTAAAAAAAAGAATGCATTAGGAGGGCTGTATCGTCACACCTCCAGGCGACCTATTCACATTCACACCCTCCCATATTTCAGCCTTTTTTCCCACTTTCCCGTCTATCTAAAACTCAAAACCCACTACCAAGGATATCTAGAAACCCAGCTGAGGAATTTACGACATAACTCACCACTGAAAGTCATATTTAAAGGCGTGTTTAAGCGATGTAAAAAAAGAATGCATTGGGGGGGCCCGTATCACCAGACCCACATGGCGACCTACTCACATTCACACCCTCCCATATTTCACCTTATTTTCCCACTTTTCCGTCTATCTAAAACTCAAAACCCACAATCAAGGTTATCTAGAAACCCAGCTGAGGAATTTACGACGTATCTCATCACTGCGAGTCATATTTAAAAGCGTGTTTGAGCGATTTTAAAAGACAGACAAAAAGTGGGAGGGATCTACTCGCCCCACCTCCGCCTAAACCAATGGCTGGTCTCGCTCGTGGTAGGCGTGGCATGACGTCACATTTAGGGCAAAAATAGCCTCTTGCTACTATTTTCTCCCTATTTTCTCCCTGCAGCTTCCCCGTGTCAAGTGTCACCTGCTTAATTATAGCTCCCAACAGGTGATTTATCGCGTAAATAACCTGATGTGACCTTCTAAATACCGGTCAAGTCGCCGACATCAATACTGAGAGGGAGAGAAAGAACAGCTGCCGAGGGGAAGGTCGATTAAAATTACACATAAATACGCAACTAAACTTAACCATAATCAACCATATGAGAAATAATGCACTATACAACCACTCAGACTTTAAAACACCACCAAAATATATAAAAGTCCCCCAGGAAGACGTGATAAACGGAGAATCATCACACATCAGGCATTGGAGGGAGGGAGAGGAAGGAGGAGAAGGAGAGGAGGGCAGGGAGAGGGAAGAGGAGGAAGGGAGAGGAAGGGAAAGGGGGAGAAGTGCAGAATAGAAGGCATAGGGGAGAATACCAGATACCAGACACCACTTTGAACTGCATACCCACACAAAACGCTAACCAGGAGGCAACCCACATGGACCATCCCCTCTCATTCCACCTATTTTACTATTATTTAACTCCCCAGAACTTAAAACACCACCAAAACACATAAAAATAACCCCAAAACACGTGAAAAACAAAGAAACATCACACAGCAGGCAAGAAGAGAGAGAGAGGGCGAGGAAGAGGAGGAGGAGGAGAAGGGGGGATAATGGAAGAGGAGGAGGGGAGGACATATGAGGCTGAGAGAGGAAGGAGGAGGCTCAGGAGGGGGAGAATAGCAGAGTAACAGCAGCAGTGAGCAGAAGAAGGCATAGGAGGATAGCACATAGCGGAGACCATTCCGTACTGCATACCCCCACGACAGGAGGCAACCCGCATTGATCGACCCTCCGCTCCCATTTCACCCAATTTTACCTTAATCTACCGGTTTATTTGGACCAATTAACCATGGAAGTGTGCTGCGTGCCTCAAGTTTCAAGCCTGGAGGAGCTGATCGAGGAGCTGTACAAGGTGTTCGAGTATAACGAAGTGGATGTGGATTACGTTCAGGCCCTTATGGAAAGTTACAAGTCCAACCCCCAAGACTGGAAGAAATACGCCAAGTTTGACCGCCTCCTGTGAGTGTGTTTCTGGTTGTATACGTGTTTTATTTGGGTTATAGTTGTGTTTTGATGTTGTTTTAATGGGGGAGGAGTTTAATTAAGGGGGGGTTCCTTGAAGGCCTTAGGGGGGCTTTAATATTTGCAGGTTATGTCTAATGCCAAGTTTGACCGCCTCCTGTGAGTGTGTTTCTGGTTGTATACGTGTTTTATTTGGGTTATAGTTGTGTTTTGATGTTGTTTTAATGGGGGAGGAGTTTAATTAAGGGGGGGTTCCTTGAAAGCCTGAGAGGGGGTTATTTAGGGGGCAGGTTATGTTTATGCCAAGTTTGACCGTCTCCTGTGAGTGTTTCTGTGGTTGTATACGTGTTTTATTTGGGTTATAGTTGTGTTTTGATGTTGTTTTAATGGGGGGGGAGTTTAATTAAGGGGGGGTTCCTTGAAAGCCTGAGGGGGGGTTATTTAGGGGGCAGGTTATGTCTAATGCCAAGTTTGACCGCCTCATGTGAGTGTGTTTCTGGTTGTATACGTGTTTTATTTGGGTTATAGTTGTGTTTTAATGTTGTTTTAATGGGGAGGAGTTTAATTAAGGGGAGGTTCCTTAAGGGGGGTGTGGATATTTATTTTATTTTACAAGGGGGGGCTTTAATAACTCATGCAGGTTTATTTAGGGGACAAGCTATTTTTTTCTGGGTTATATTTGTGATTTACTATTTTTTAAAGAGGGGCTGATGGATGGGGAGGGAGGGAGGGGGCTAAAGTTTCATTTTATTAAGGGGGGCTTATTAATTTTTGGGGTTTAATTTCTTTTTGTCTTGTGAATCTGTGTGTGTGTGTGTGTGTGTGTGTGTGTGTGTGTGTGTGTGTGTGTGTGTGTGTGTGTGTGTGTTGACCTCAGCCAATTTATTCCCCGGCAATGCTCTCTCTCTCTCTCTCTCTCTCTCTCTCTCTCTCTCTCTCTCTCTCTCTCTCTCTCTCTCTCTCTCGTCCTTGCTGATAATAGGTTTGTGTAGATAGGGAGATTAATATGAAGGGGTTTATAGTACTGTTGTTAGGCATCTGTTTACTTTTACTTATTATCTTCTCGCCTGTTTATCTTCTTCTTCTTCTTGTTTTTTCTTCATCCTTTCTTTTCTTCTTCTTCTTCTTCTTCTTCTTCTTTTATTAATCTACGCTGTGTATTAATTTCTTTATCTTCATTAATTCTTTCTTTCTCTTTCCTTTATATTCTTTTCTATATATTATTAATTTCTTACATTCGTTATTTCCTACTACTACTACTACTACCGTACTACTACTACTACCACCGTACTACTACTACCACCGCCGTACTACTACTACTATAGTCAGTCCAGGAGGAACTGGCGGATTGGGGTGTGAGAGGTGCGGGTCAGCCCCGCACCGCACCTTGCCACACACCCTCAACACTTCTCGCTTCCTCTCAGCTATTTACTACCTTTAAATTAATTTAATTAAATAATTGGATAATCCAATAAGGTCATATAGCGCTGAGAGTGTTTCGTTTTTAAGATAATAACAAATATTTTGTATAAATACCACGACACTTGACAGGTTGTATTCCAACGTTGTCATTCTACACATCCAGAGCCCAGGTCACTTCTCTCAAGGTCATGGAAGGGTCAGCAGGTGGGCCCATGGGTGGCCCGCTCCCGCCTCTGCCTCTCCCCTCCCTCCCTCCCCCTGCCTCTCCACGTCGTTGGCTGCACAGCCGCGAGAAAGAACTCATTTGCAATGTAAACAAGTACTTTTTAGACGGAAAAAACAACAGAGGATTTATCATACCACTCACAAGAGTAACTGCAAGAACAGCAAGAGCCACTAATGTTAGTGAAAGAACTGTTGAAAGAGTCTGCGCCAAACTGGATCATGAGTGCATGACGAACAGGTCACCAAGACAGCCTGTATTCTCGTCCCCGAAGAAGAGAGAGAGAGGAGGAGGAGGAGGAGGAGGAGGAGGAGGAGGAGGAGGAGGAAATGAAGGGAGGCTAATGGTGGTCCACTTAACACCTTGACTCTAATCCCACAATTGGAGACAAGAGATGTGGCAGCGTGGTACGGGAGGAGAGACCCCCGCAGAAACACCCCAATCCGCCAGTTCCTCGTGGATTCACTATACTATACTACTACCGTACTACTACTACTACTACTACTACTACTACTACTACTACTACTACTACTACCACCACCGTACTACTACTACTACTACTACTACTACTACTACTACTACTACTACTACTACTACTACTACTACTACTACTACTACTACTACTACTACTACTACTACTACTACTACTACTACTACTACAGAAGGAGGAGGAGGAGGAGAAAGAAGAGGAGGAGGATGAAAACAAATAAATAAACAAAATAACTTAAAAGGAAAGTGTAAAAGTATAAAAAAACAAACAGGAAAGAGTTAAAGTATTAATAGAAGAAGAAGAAGAAGAAGGATTAATAGGAGGAGGAAGAGGAGAAGACTAAATTACAGAACGAAGATAATGAATGATAGTGACAATGGAGGAGGAGGAGGAGGAAGAAAGGTCCATAGTATACCAGCACCAGAGAGAGAGAGAGAGAGAGTGACGTTACTTTAATCTTGAAGGTCCCAATGCGTAGTCCTGTGGGGGGGCCTCTCTTCCCTCCAAGGTCACACACACACGCACACACACTTCATTAACTTTTCGGACTTAAACTTTACATTCTCCTCCTCCTCCTCTTCCTCTTCCTTCTCCTCTTTCATGATCCCTTCCCTTCCTTTTCCTTAGCTTCCCTTCCCTTCCCTTAATTCTCTTCCCTTCCCTTCCCTTTCCTTATCTTTCCTTCCCTTCTCTTCCTTTCCCTTCCCTTCTCTCTTCTCCCTACGTGACACTTATCAGGAGGAGGAGGAGGAGGAGGGAAGAGTGCCCAGTTATATCCAGTTATTATCTTCCTCCTCCTCCTCCTCCTCCTCCTCATTTCATCAGTTTCTCTTTGTAAGTGATACGAGAGAGAGAGAGAGAGAGAGAGAATTTATCATCTCGTCATTTTTCTTTTCAGTTAATATTTTTTTCATATCTATTTTTTGGGGGGTCAATTGGCGTCAAATAAACACTTGTGGTTATAGATAATTATGTGTCTATTTTTTTTTACATTTCCTTCCCTTCCCTTCCTTTCCTTCCCTCCCCGATCCTTTCCTTTCCTCTCCTTTCCTTTCATTTAATTTCCTTTTTTTTCCTTTCCTTTTCTTCCCTTTTCCTTCCCTTCCTTTCCTTCCTTTTCCTTCCCTTCCATTCCTTTCCCTTCCCTTTCGTTCCTTCCCTTCCTTTCCGTCCTTTTCCTTCCCTTCCATTCCTTTCCCTTCCCTTTCGTTCCTTCCCTTCCTTTCCTTCCCTTTCCTTCCCTTCCCTTCCCTTCCTTTCCTTTCCTTCCTTTCCATTTCCATCCCTTCCCCTTCCTTTTCCTTCCCTTTCCTTCCTTCCCCTTTCCTTCCCTTCCCTTCACCCTAATCTTCTCTCCCTTAATTCGTCTTCCCTTCATTTCTCTTCCCTTCCCTTTCCTTTCCCGTTCCTTCCCTTCCCTTCACTTTTATCTCCTTTCCCTCCTTCCTTCCTTTCTTCTCTCCCTCCTTCCTTCCCTCCTTATCTCCTGTCCCATATTTCTTCCCTCCCTTCCTCCCTCCTACCTTTCCTCCTCCTCCTCCTCCTCCTCCTCTCATTCTTATCTCTTCTCTATCTCTCCCATCCCCCCCTTCTCTCCCTCTCTTCTGTCCCATAATTTATTCTTCCTCTCCTCCCTTCCTCTCCTCCCTCTCATTCTCTTCTCTCCCTTCCCTCACTTCCCAAACTCCTTTTTCTCCTTTTCCTCCTCCCTCCTTCCTTCAACTCTCTCTCTCTCTCTCTCTCTCTCTCTCTCTCTCTCTCTCTCTCTCTCTCTCTCTCTTTTTCTCTCCTTTTCCTCCTCCCTCCTTCCTTCAACTCCCTCCCTCTCCCTTTTTCTCTCCGACTTCGATAGCCGTGTAGTGCCGAGAACTGCCCGATGGGGGGGGGGGGGGGGGGAGGGGGGTATACCTCTTTGGCCGACTGGTATAAGAGTGACTTTCCCATCTCGCTGGTCGCGGGTTCGATCCCCGGCGACGTCAAAACCCTTTCCTGGTCTGGTTTAATATTAAGCTCGTGTGCTTCGTGACACTTAGAGATCGTGTTAAGGTTTAGTGGAGTGGAATTTCGGGCAGTATACGGCTTCTCTCTCTCTCTCTCTCTCTCTCTCTCTCTCTCTCTCTCTCTCTCTCTCTGTGTCTGACCCAGTTCTTGAATCGTGAAAGCACTCTTCTCTCTCTCTCTCTCTCTCTCCGTTGCGTCACATGTGAAAACCCGGACACAACCAGTATTAGAGAGAGAGAGAGAGAGAGAGAGAGAGATAGTAGTAGTAGTAGTAGTAGTAGTAGTAAAACCATCACCACCACCAACAACAACGTCCTCCTCTTCCTCCTCCTCCTCCTCCTCCTCCTCATCATCATCAGCTGCTTGACCTCCACAAATAGACGTTGTTGTCAGCTAAAACGTGTCCTTATCTTGTTATGCTCTTTTACTGAGGCTGATAAGGAGAAGAGGAGGAATAAATTCAGCCAGAAGAGGAGGAGGAGGAGGAGGAGGCTGATAAGGAAAAGAGGAGGAAGAAGTGGAGGAGGTATAGGAGAAGGAGGGGGAGAAGGAAGAGAGGAGGAGGAGAAAGAGAAAGAACAGAAGGAGGAGGAGGAGGAGGAGGAAGAGAGGAAAAGGGAGGAGGAGGAGAAAGAAGAGGAAGAGAGGGAAGGAAAAATGGAGAAGAATGAAAGAGAATGAGAAAAGAAGAGCAAGAGAAACAAGGAGAAAGTTGAAGAAGAGGAAGAGGAGGAGGAGGAGGAGGAGGAAGATTGAAAATGTAATATTTGATTGGCTTGACCTTGTTATGTAAATCTCTCTCTCTCTCTCTCTCTCTCTCTCTCTCTCTCTCTCTCTCTCTCTCTCTCTCTCTCTCTCTCTCTCGAACACAATCAAATATAATTACAGAGAGAGAGAGAGAGAGAGAGAGAGAGAGAGAGAGAGAGGGTGACACGTGGAATACTTTGGCACACACACACACACACACACACACACACACAGGCACGCGTAGCAATATAGATGATGTTTGTATACCTTAATCATCTCCTCCTCTTCCTCTTCTTCCTCTTCTTCTTTTTCTTCTTCTTCTTTTACCGCTGCATTATATCTTCTTCAGCATATCATCTTCATTCTTCACCCCCCCCCCCTCCTCCTCCTCCTCCTTCTCCTCCTCCTCCTCTTCTTACATCATGCGTGCTTCGATAAAAATACTCCACACTGAATGACCCCAACACACACACACACACACACACACACACACACACACACACACATGACAGTATTTGTATGCTTGAATGTGTCTGTTGCTAGGAGGAAGAAGAAGAGGAAGAGGAGGAGGAAGAGGAGGAGGAGGAAAGGTGAATAGAGATGAGAAAGAGGAGGAAGAGGAGGAGGGTAAAAAAAAAAAAAGGAATTGGAGGAGAACAAATATTCGCAAAAGAGAAGTTATGTAAATGAGAGAGAGAGAGAGAGAGAGAGAGAGAGAGAGAGAGAGAGAGAGAGAGAGAAATGATGATGAAACACTTATTTTAGGATATTTGCAGAGAGAGAGAGAGAGAGAGAGAGAGAATTTAACTTCCTCTCTTTCCTTGTTGTATTCACTCAATCATCTTTTCTCTTCCTTTCCATTCTTAATTAACCTCATTATCTCTCATTTCCTCTGCCTCACTTCTCCGAGACTTATCATTGATTTCCCATACGTTCTCTCTAATCCCTTCCTCTTAACTTCCTCTGCCTTCATTTCCTATCGTATAATCACTCAAACATCTTTTCCTTTCCCTTTTTCAACTTCCACTAATTTTCTCTATGCTGCGGGGGTCATGTTACTTAGGTTAGGTTAGGTTAGGTTAGGTTAAAGGCCCCTCTAAGTAAAATAATGAGAAAGAATCATCACTCACGCAAACCATTTCATAATATATATCAACGCATGTGTGATCAGTTTATGCATCATCTATTTTGGGAGGTTTATATCATGGCAGAAATTTGGCCCGTCGCTGGTACACGGTAAAGCCGCAAATTTGGCCCGTCGCTGCTACCGGGTTAACCTGTCCTCCCTTCTCTCCCTCAGGCCTTACACGAGGAACCTCATTGATGAAGGGAACGGCAAATTTAACCTCCTTATGCTGTGCTGGGGGCCCTCACAGTCCTCCCCCATCCATGACCACGCTGATGCCCACTGCTTCATGAAGGTACGCAATTACGAAGACAGGCATGGTACTGGTAAGCTGATAAGTGTGTTGGTAAGTCAGTCAGGTGTTGTGGTAAGCCAGACAGTCGTATTTGAAGTCGTGTTGCACTGGACCACTGAGGGCGGGAGTTTGTTCCACTCTCGCGCAAAAACGTTGGTGAAGAAAAATTGGATGCTGTCTTGAGTGTCTTTCTTTACATTCTTCTTCTTCTTCTTCTATTTTGTTCACTGTTCTCTCCTCCTCATCTCCCTCTTCTTCCTCCTCCTCTTCTTTCTCATCTCCATGCACCTTCCTTCCTCTTCCTCCATAACTTCTTCTTCGAGACATTTCATCAATCACAAACAACATGGATTCAACAGCATTCGTAAAGCCATTAGTTTTAAGTCAGTTTACCTCAGAGGCGACATTTGTTAAGAGAGAGAGAGAGAGAGAGAGAGAGAGAGAGAGAGAGAGTATTGTAGGTAGTATAGACTAACACAACCTAACCTCGCCTATCTTTCCACAGCTGATGCAGGGAAGCCTTACTGAGGTGCGCTTCGACTGGCCGGAGGAGCAGGGCGAGAGGAGCGAGATGACCGAGGAGGAACAGGGGAAGCATATGAAACAGACGGGAGTGAACGAGATGAAGCTGAACGGCGTCTACTACATCAACGGTGAGTTTCAGGGGGCGTTTCGGTGCTTCGTTCAGTGTTTCGGTACGCGTGTGAAGGGGAAACTAGACTAATTGAGGGTAAGAACTATAAGGGAAGGAAAGATGAAAGGAAAAAGAAGTGTGTGACGAGATGAAGCTGAAAGGCGTCTACTTGTTATCTTGAGTTTGATCTGACCTCCCTTTGACCTCTTAACAGTTATGCGCATCTGTGTTTTAATCTTTCTCCTCCTCCTCCTCCTCCTCTTCCTCCTCCTCCTCCTCCTCCTCCTTCTTCAGCCAGTCAGTTACTCTCTCATCCATATTTTAACTTCTTCTTCCTTCCTCCTCCTCCTCCTCCTTCCCCATTCTTTAACCTTTCTTCTCTTCTTCCTCTTCCTCCTCTTCTTCTTCTCTTCCCCCTCTTCCTACTTTACCCAGCCCATTTTCAAGCTTTCTTCTTCTCTGCCTCCTCCTTCTCCTCCTCCTCCTCCTCCTTCACCCAATCACTTATTCTCTCATCCATTTCCTAACCTTTCCTCCTCTTCTTCCTCCTCCTCCTTCTCCTCTTCAATCCACTCCATTCTTAACCCTTTCCTCTCCTCCTTCTCTTCCTCTTCCTCCGATCAATCACTCCCATCCACTTCTTAACCGCTCCTCCTCCTCCTCCTCCTCCTTCACCCACCTACTGTCATCCACCTCACAACCTTCTCTCATCCACCACCTCCTCTTCCACCCCTCCAGACTCCCTCGGGCTGCACCGCGTGGAGAATCGGTCCCACAGTGAGGGCTCCGTGTCCCTCCATCTCTACTCTCCACCCTACATCATGTGCTCCAAGTTTGACGAGAACACGGGGAAACGGACAAAGGGAGAGGTCAAGTTCTACAGCAAGTTTGGGTCAAAGGTTAGTATTTCGGGAGGAGGACTAATGGAGTTTTTTTTATTTTTTTTTACGTTTTTCATCTTTCTTTATATATATTCTTTTCCTGTATTTTTTTTGTTTTGAGGAAGATTTAGAACTTTTTTCTTTTCCCTTGTTCTTTTTTTTCTTATATTCTCCTTGTTCTTGTCTTTCTTATACTCAATGTTTCTTTCTTTCTTTCTTCCTTCTTTCTTTCTCTTCAATGGGACTTTTTCTTTCTCTAATGGGACTTTCTTTCTTTCTCTAATGGGACTTTTCTTTCCCTCATTCTTTCTTCCCTTCTCTTTTTATCTTCAGGAGTCAAAACATTCCTATACATACTCTCTTTCATGGGCGATATTTTCTTTCTTCTTAAGGGATCAAAATGTTTAAAGTATCCCACTGTTTATGCATCATCATCTTTCCCTTCCTCAGATAATGGCTCTTAATAACACTACCTAAAGACTTCAAAACTACTCCCAGGTGATCGTAGAAAAATATCATGCAATTGTAATAAAATCCAAATCAGTGTTAGTGTAAGTTTATTTTTTGTAGGTGAGCGTATAAATAAAAGTCACATGCGATCGTAAAAAATAAAATCGGTGTTAGTTTAAGTTTATTTTTTGCAGGTGATCGTATAAATAAAAGTCACATGCGATCGTAAAAAAAAAAAAATCTGTGTTATGTTGACCTTTTTTGCAGGCTGTGATTATTATAGCGTTTATGATTTACGACCAAGTGGGTGATATTTAAATGACCGAGAGAGAAACGACTTTTTTGGAGGCTGTGATTATTATAGCGTTTATGATTTACGACCAAGTGGGTGATATTTAAATGACCGAGAGAGAAACGTTGACTCTTTTGCAGGCCGTGATTATAGCGTTTATGATTTACGACCAATTGGGAAACATTTAAATGACCGAGAGAGAAACGTTGACCTTTTTTGGAGGCTGTGATTATTATAGCGTTTATGATATATGACCAAGTGGGTGATATTTAAATGACCGAGAGAGAAACGACTTTTTTGGAGGCTGTGACTATTATAGCGTTTATGATTTAACACCAAGTGGGTGACTGAGAGAGAAGCTTTTTATATAAGGTGAATGAAAAGGAGGAAAAATTTAAGTCACCCCTGATGCTCATGCCAAAGAATAAAAAAATAGGAATCTGACAACTGGAAAAAGGGAATGGAATGAAAAAATAGGAATATGGCAACTGGAAAAAGGGAGTGGAATGAAAAAATAGGAATATGAAATGAAAATGAAAATGAGATGGAATGAAACAATAGCTTATATGACATGAATTCCTTTTTTTTATAATAGTATTTTACGCAGATTTTCCCAATTCAAAGGATTTAAAAAGGAGACAAGGTGCTGATGCAGAGTATATTTATTAAGCCTTGCCAGCACAGTCCATTCACTTACTAATACACTTCAGGAACAGAGCATTAAGAAGTGCAACGTAACAGTAATGTAACCTTGCCCTCCCAAGCTATACGATCATTACCTGTCGCAGCAAAATATTAGACAGGCAAAGTCCCGTCAGTTATAGCTAAGTAGAAAAATATATCTTTGTGTGATAGCGAAAATAGATATACTGAACTTCATCTCAAGTAAATATAAGTGTAGCAGTATAGTGAAGTAGGATTCGTAAATGAGGTTGCAAAAAATATCGATACTTTACTCCATTTGAATTACCTCTCTGAAAAAATATATTGATGAAAAGAACTGTAGACTGGACTTCATCTCAAATAAATATAAGTGTAGCAATATATTGAAATGGGATTCGTAAATGAGGTTGCAAAAAATATAGATAGTTTACTCCATTTGAATTACATCTCTGAAAAACTATATTGATGAAAAGAACTATTGACTGGACTTCATCTTAAATAAATATGATGTAATAATATATGATACTTAAATAAGATAAATAGATGAGATTGCAAAAAAATATAGATAGTTTACTCCATTTGAATTACATCTCTGAAAAACTATAGATATTTGAGTCGTAATATATGAGAAAGAAATAATAGACTGGAAAAATATACTTCATCTTAAATAAATATGATGTAATAATATATGATAGTTAAATAAGATAAATAGATGAGATTGCAAAAAAATATATACTGTACTTAATCTAAACCATCTTACTGAAGGAAAAAACTATAGATATTAGAGTTGTAATATATGAGATAGTTAAATAATATACTGGAAAAAATATATACTTTACTTAATACAAATCACCTTATTGAAAAATCTATATATATTAGAGTAGCAATATATGAGATTGTTAAATAATATACTGGAAAAAATATATACTTTCCTTAATCCAAATCACCTTATTGAAAAAACTATATATATTAGAGTAGCAATATATGAGATTGTTAAATAATATACTGGAAAAAATATATACTTTACTTAATCCAAATCACCTTATTGAAAAATCTATATATATATATTAGAGTAGCAATATATGAGATTGTTAAATAATATACTGGAAAAAAATATATACTTTCCTTAATCCAAATCACCTTATTGAAAAATCTATATATATTAGAGTACCAATATATGAGATTTTTAAATAATATGCTGGAAAAAACATATACTTTACTTAACCCAAATCACCTTATTGAAAAAACTATATATATTAGGTTAACTTAAGGCAGGGTAGCTTAGAGTAGGTTAGTATACGACAGCAGAAATAAGATACAAGATACAATAAACCCACGACTTAGTAAACCAAATAAAAGCAAATTATAATACTACTCAAAGATGTCAATAAAATATACTATAATCAATAACAAAAACCTTGCTAACGGGACCTGTTTTTCCTCCTTCCTCAGAAACATTCGCACTGCATCAAGAACGCCTGAAGAGAGACAAGTGCAGCGGCCGTGAGTGAGTGAGCGAGTGAGTGAGTCAGTCTCCGCCTCTCTCTCTCTCTCACACACACGACACTCCACTCCTCCTCTCGGCAGTTATATTTCCTCGGTGCAAGACTTCTGTGGTGGTTTGAGATTGAAGGGGAAAGGGAGGGAGGGCGGAAGGGAAGGGAAGGGTGGGAATACAGTCATACCTCGGTTTATGCGCTTAATTCGTCCTGGAATTTCGCTCGCAAACCAAAAAAAACTCGTTAACAAAAACAAACGCACACTGTAATGCTGAAAACACAAAGATCACACATTTGAGCACAAACGTAAGTGGACATGAGCACACGGTTGCCACCCCTATGAGTGCGGACCGTGGACTGAGACCCCATTCCCATTATTTTCCGCTCTGTGCGCTCCCATCATGTGAGGAACAAAGGAGACCTACGCTCGTACGCTTAACCCTCTCCGATCCGACGTTTTCAAATTTTCCGTATTTTTCTGTATGACTTTTTCTTCTAGAGTTAATAAGAAAAAAAGTGTATAGTTTTGATTGAAGTTCCTGAGGGGAGGCCAGATTTGTTCCCCCTCAGATCACATAGGGTTAAGTCACCGCTCGCAAACCAAAACATTTTCCGTGACTTCCTTTTGCACGTAAATCGAAACACTCGTAAAGTAAGGCACGCGTAAACCGAGGTATTACTGTACTGGGGTGTAGAAATATAATGAGGGCTAAAAACAGTATGTGGTGCGGCAGTATATAGTGAGGTGCGCAAGGGATCGGAGTACAAAAAAAAAAAAAAAAAATGACTGGGGTGTCGGATCCCTCGCTGGCTTTCGTAATTGGTTGTGATTTTAGCGGCGTATTTTCTCTAGGGGTAAAAAGATTCGCGGAAAATAAGGTTACGGTCGATCGCCTAAAAAATGCTAATAAAAAAAGTTATGGTCGATATGCTAAAATATGCACAAAAATGATAACAGAGAAAGAATAAGAGAAAGACATGACTTAGTAAAATGATAATACTGAAAATAACTACCCAAAAACAACACTTACGACAACAACAGCGGCCATAACAAACAATTTAATTTTCCCGTCACTTGCAATTTAAGAGAATTTCGTAGTTTTATAAAAGTAATCTGAAAAAGGCATAATACTACATCAGAAGCCATTTTAACTTAGACATACTGTAATAACCATGATGAAAAATGTAGAGATAGGAAGTTAAATGAAAAAACAAGGAAAGCATAGGAATAACAGAAAATAATATAGAGAAAAGGCATAATACTGCTCCTGAAACCATATTAACTTAGACGTAATATGATAACCAATGCGTGTGATACTAATATGTGATTTTACCAGTAGCTCAAAATAGTTAGACACACACACACACACACACACACACACACACACACACACACACACACTACAATTTTTGATACTTCTTCCTTCCTTCCTTCCTTTCCTTCCTTACTTCCTACATTCGTTCCTTTCTTCCTCCTCCTCCTCCTTCCTTCCTACCCTCCTTCCTCTCATCACCTTCCTTCCTTCCTTCCCCCTTCCTTCCTTCCTTCCTTCCCTTCATCACCCTCCCTGTTGTTATTGTTTTTAGGAGGACTTCAGATATTTTAATTTTTTACATAGGCCTATATTTTCGGAACCCTTGCAGTCTGTTATTTTACCCCTCGTGAATTGCTGTTTATTCAAGATTATAGACGGACTGGTATCAAGCTGTCTAACTGATGGCTGTCGGCTAAAATTAATTGGGTGTTGACTGTCAGATGAAGCTGTATGATTGTCTTCTATGGATGTCAACTGTCTGATAAAACTAATATGGCTGTTGTCTTATATGGCTGTATGTCTATGGCTGTCGGCTGTCAGAAAAAGCTAATATATGGCTGTTTTCTATGGCTTTTGGCTGTTTCATGAACCTGTTTGGCTGTTGAAGAGAGCTATAAGGCTGTACTATGTCTATGGCTGTCAGATAACACTATATATATGGCTAATGTCTTAATATAGCTTTGTGTCTATGGTTCTCGGCTGTCAGATAAAGCTTTCGGCTACTGCATCAAGCTATATGGGTAATGTCTTTATATGGCGCTATGCTATGGCTGTTCGCTGTTGGGTAAAGCTATATGGCTCTATGTCTATGGCTGTTGTGCTAACGCTGCTGTGGTGCTGTGCGTGTCTGCTGTACATAGTGTCTTGCGTGCAGGGCGTCGCAAAGAAATGATCGGAAATGGAAGACAAGGAGAAATTGAAGTTTAAATTTACTGCTTGTGGTTATTCAGAGCCAAGGTTTTAAATTGTGTGTGTTTCTTGTATGCCTCTGTTAATGTTGTTTTTGGTTAGACAATTCTCCAGATCGGAAACAGAAGAGAAGAAGAAATTGAAGTTTAAATTTACTCTTGTGGTTATTCAGAGCCAAGGTTATAAATTGTGTGTGTTTCTTGTATGCCTCTGTTAATGTTGTTTTTGGTTAGACAATTCTCCAGATAAAGGAATGATCGGAAACAGAAGAGAAGAAGAAATTGAAGTTTAAATTTACTCTTGTGGTTATTCAGAGCCAAGGTTGTAAATTGTGTGTGTTTCTTGTATGCCTCTGTTAATGTTGTTTTTGGTTAGACAATTCTCCAGATAAAGGAATGATCGGAAACAGAAGAAGAGAAGAAGAAATTGAAGTTTAAATTTACTCGTGGTTATTCAGAGCCAAGGTTGTAAATTGTGTGTGTTTCTTGTATGCCTCTGTTAATGTTGTTTTTGGTTAGACAATTCTCCAGATAAAGGAATGATTGGAAACAGAAGAAGAGAAGAAGAAATTGAAGTTTAAATTTACTGCTTGTGGTTATTCAGAGCCAAGGTTTTAAATTGTGTGTGTTTCTTGTATGCCTCTGTTAATGTTGTTTTTGGTTAGACAATTCTCTGGATAAAGGAATGATCGGAAACAGAAGAAGACAAGGAGAAATTGAAGTTTAAATTTACTGCTTGTGGTTATTCAGAGCCAAGGTTATAAATTGTGTGTGTTTCTTGTATGCCTCTGTTAATGTTGTTTTTGGTTAGACAATTCTCCGGATAAAGGAATGATCGGAAACAGAAGAAGAGAAGAAGAAATTAAATTTACTGCTTGTGGTTATTCAGAGCCAAGGTTATAAATTGTGTGTGTTTCTTGTATGCCTCTGTTAATGTTGTTTTTGGTTAGACAATTCTCCAGATAAAGGAATGATCGGAAACAGAAGAGAAGAAGAAATTGAAGTTTAAATTTACTCTTGTGGTTATTCAGAGCCAAGGTTATAAATTGTGTGTGTTTCTTGTATGCCTCTGTTAATGTTGTTTTTGGTTAGACAATTCTCCGGATAAAGGAATGATCGGAAACAGAAGAAGAGAAGAAGAAATTAAAGTTTACTGTTTGTGGTAATTTGGAGCCAAGGTTGAAAATTGTGTGTCTATCTTGTTTTATGCCTCAGTTAGTATTGTTTTTAGTTTGACAATTCTCCAGATAAAGGAACGATCAGAAACGGAATAAGAGAAGAAATTGAAGTTATGCTGTTTGTGGTTATTCGGAGTCAAGTTGTTAAGGTTGAAAATTGTGTGTCTGTCTTGTTTTATGCCTCAGTTAGAATTGTTTTTAGTTCGACGATTCTCCAGATAAAGGAACGATCAGAAACAGAATAAGAGAAGAAATTGAAGTTATGCTGTTTGTGGTTATTCGGAGTCAAATTGTTAAGGCTAAAAACTGTGGTTCTATCTTGTTTTATGCCTCTACTAGTGTTGTGTTTATTTAGACAATTCTCCAGATGAAGGAACACTCAATCGGAAACAGAAGACAAGAGGAAATTAAAGTTTACTGTTTGAGGTCATTCGAGGTCAAGTTGTTAAGTTCATGAATTGTATGTATCTTGTATGCCTCAGTTAGTATTGTTTTTATTTAGACGATTCTTCAGATAAAGGAATGATCGGAAATGGAAGAGAAGAAGAAATAAAAATTTACTGTTTGAGGTCATTCGAGGTCAAGTTGTTAAGGTTAAAAATTGTGTGTATCTTGTTTTATGCCTCAGTTAGTATTGTTATTATTTAGACGATTCTCCAGTTAAAGGAACGATCGTAAACGGAAGAAGAAGAGAAATTGAAGTTTACTGTTTGAGGTCATTTGAGGTCAAGTTGTTAAGGTTATAAATTGTATGTATCTTGTATGCATCTGCTAGTGCTGTTTTTATTTAGGTCATTCTCCAGATAAGGTCATTAATTTGAGTTTTCATTCTTGTTGTTTTTATTTCTTTTTCATAATTTATCCTCGTATGGTGTGCCGAGAACTTTATTTTTCATTTCGGAGATCACAAAGTACGTGATCTGCAAGCATTATTATCATTATTACAATTACTGTCAGTGTTATTTTTATTTTTCATTATTTATCCTTATATGGTGTGTCTAGACCCATATATTTTTTCTTTTCTTTTCTGGTATTTTTTCCTTTGGAGATCGCAATGTATGTAAACTGCAAACTATTATCATTATTATTATTATTATTATTATTATTATTATTATTATTATTACTGTCATCATTCATTATGTGATTCCTGTGCCTTTTTGTGATGCCCTGCGAGAGCCAATTAACCTGAGTCTTGCATTGTCCAGGTATAGACGGACAGGCAATTAAGGTAACACAAACAGTAATTAGTATAGATCAAAGGTGCTGCCCGTGCAATCATGTTAACTCGACGCTCAAAATCATAAATATAATAAAGACGAGAATTTGAAGTGAGTTGTGTTCTCCTGTTGTTCCTTTACGTATGATATCCAAGTCTTTGTCAGCACTAAAAAGACAATTATATGTCTTGGCCATAAGTCATAATCTATTCCAAGGGTATGATAGGTCAGTATTTTCCTTTCATGACCATAACAGCTTTCAACGTATGCTATTTAAGCCTTCATCAGAACTAAAAGAACAATTATAGATCTTTAATATATGCCAAGAATTAGATATATTTTAATACTAATATGTTCAGATTTTGCAAGGATGAACGTGGTAATAGCTAGCTTTCAATGTAAGACCAACTTCTTTAGTAATATCATAATTGTAACTCTTTACAACTAACAGAGGTTTATTCTGTCCCTTTCTTTGCCATTGAATAATTTAGGGCAATTCAAAATAAAAAGATATAACATGAGAGAAAAAAAAAACATGGGAAACCTATATATTACTAATTTCATTACATTACTTCCTTATTGACAACCCTGATAGCCATTTTTAGTGTCTTCTTTTCTTTATAAATCAATGGTTAGCCTCTTAGCAATGAAAATAATGGTTATGCAGTCATGTTACTGAATTATGATCCCGTTAAGAAGGAAATAAACATTGAAGACTTAATTGTGATCCCGATAAAAAAGAAGTAAACATTGAAGTGACTCCCGCGAATTATGTGTGACAGGTGACAGGCGGTGATCAGGATGCCTTTCTCTCCTCTACTAAGGTAAAACAAACTTCCCTTATTATGTCAGTAGCTTAGAGTTACGTAGAAGGATCCTTGGACATATAATTATCAAAGGCCAATAGGTCCTGGGATGATTAGAGGCAGAGGGAGGCAGTACAGGTCCTTCAGAAACAATATCCTACCTTTAGTGTCCTAACAGTAGGTTACAGGACAAAGTCGAGTCTACAAGCAACAGGTCATGGTTTGAGGTTCTTCCTAGTCGTTCTACAGGTCCTGGTCAGGGTAGGTGCAAAAGAAGGCTGTACAGGTCCTCTAGAAACTACATCCTACTTCCATTGTATTTATAGTTGGTTACAGGACACGGTTGAGTCTCTACAAGCTACAGGTCATGGTTTAAGGTCCTTCCTAGCCTTTCTACAGGTCATATCAGGATAGGGACAGGAAGAGTAGGTTTTACAGGTCCTATCAAGACTTCATCATATTTTCAAGGTAAGGTACAGTCTCTACAAGCTACAGGTCATGGTTTAAGGCCCTTCCTAGCCGTTCTACAGGTCAGATCAGGGTAGGAGCAGGTTCTTACAGGTCGTATCCAAACTACATCATATTATCAAAGTAGGTAGGGTACAGTCTCTACAAGCTACAGGTCATGGTATAAGGTCTTTCCTAGCCGTTCTACAGGTCATATCAGGATAGGGACAGGATGAGTAGGTTTTGCAGGTCGTATCCAAACTACATCATATTATCAAAGTAGGGTACAATCTCTACAAGCTACAGGTCATGGTTAGAGGTCCTTCCTAGCCGTTCTACAGGTCCTGGTCAGGGTAGGGGCAGGGGAAGGCTGTGCAGGTTGGTTCGGAGCGCTCTCTGCTGTGTTCGAGTCTCTGGTTGGCGAGGAGGAGCGCCTGAGCTGCCACGCCCCCGCCGCCGCGCCCCTCCACCGGGAATAACCTGCGGGAGGGACTGAGGTTAGGTGGGGTAAGACCAGGAGCTCGCTTGGGCTGACTGGTGCATTAGAACCCTTTAAGTTTAAGACATTCTGAGGGAGAGTTTTGAGCACGCGGCTGGTTTGGCTTGAAAGGGTCTGGGTTGAGTTGGGTTTGGTTTACTTGAGTTTGTTTGGGTTTGGTCAAATTATGATTTTTTTTTTTTTATCACGAAAGGGAGGTAAGAAACTGCTGTTGTTGTTGTGTAAGGTGCATGGTGGTGTGTCAGATTTTTGTGTTAATCCCTCGTGCAAGACAACACACACCGAGGGCTTAATAAGACGCGTCACGGCTGTCAGTGAAGAGCTTTGGATAACATGGACCTTACGACAGCCTCGTTGTGACAGCATTGGCTCGGCGTGCCTGCCGTCGCGGTACTCACTGGAGGTACTTGTCGAGGAAGTCCTTGTAGAGCGGCGTGCCCTCCAGCTCCTGCATGAGGCGGCAGAAGGAGCGGCGGAGGCAGCCGGGGTGGCGCAGGGCGGCGGGCGGCGGCAGGATGGGCGTCAGGTCCGTGAGCGTCACGTCCTGTAGCAGGCCGTCCTGCTTGGCCCGCAGCACGCCCACCACGTCGCCCAGCAGGGGGTCGGCGTCGCGGGCGTGGCTGCAGTTGGGGGTGTGCGTCGCGGTGAGATTGTGGGCGTGCGGGAGGCTCAGGTTGAGTGGCAGGGCGTCGGGGGCACACGGCGGCGCCTCGCGCCTCCTCCGGCCGCTGAAGGGCGAGAGCGTCATGGCGCCCAGCAGCATGGCGCCCTTGTAGAACATCTTCTTCAGCTCGCTCTCCTTCTCCTTCTTGAGGCCCTTGTAGAGGCTCTCCCGCAGGTCGTCCCGCTGCTGCTCCTGCGCCAGGATCTGGTAGCGCAGCTCGTTGATGTCCTGCAGCGTGCGCTGTTCGTCCCGCAGCCGCTGCTCGTTGCGCACGAGCTGGAGCTGCAGCTGCTCCTGCTCCCGCAGCAGGGGGCTGCGCGTGACGGCGTCCCGCTGGACGTCCAGCAGCGGCAGCCCCGCGGGGCTGGCTGCCACGCCTGGTCCCAGCCTCACGGGGCCCACGGCCACCACCGGGGCGCGCTGGAAAAATTTCGGCGCCTTGCCCTTCTTGTTGAACACGGAGAAGTGCGTCTTGGGCAGTGGCGGCGGGCGTGGCGGCACGATGAACGCCGGGCGCCGCGTGGTGGTGGGCGGTGGGGCGGGGGGGCGGGGGTCAGCCGGGGGCGGGGTGGGGTCTGCCGGCGGGGCGCCGTACGTGTCAGGGGCAGGGCAAGGGGCGGGGGTCAGCCGGGGCGCCCTGTAGGTGGAAGGGGCGGTGGGGTCTGCTGGTGGGGGTCCGTACGTGGCAGGGGGGCGGGGGGTCGGGGTCAGCTGGGGTGCCCTGTAGGTAGAGGGGCGGTGGGGTCTGCCGGCGGGGCTCCTGTACCTAGAAGGGGCAGGGCGGGGGGTCGTGGGTCAGCTGGGGGTGCCCCGTAGGTGAAAGGGGGTGGGGCAGGGGGCGCGGGGTTGGCCGGGGCAAAGGTAACGGGGGTGGGGGAGCGGGGGAACCTCGTGGGGGCCTGGTAGAAGGCAGGAGGGGCGGCGGGGGGCGGGCCGTACTGCATGCGGGGAGGGGGAGGGGGAGGGTTAGCGGGGGGTGGCCCGTACCGCATGGGGGGAGGGCGAGGGGGGTTGGCGGGGGCCGGCCCGTACATCATCCGGGGTCGTGGAGGGGGGTCGGCGGGGGGGGGACCATACCTCATGGGGGGGGGAGGAGGTGGCGCGGGGGGGTCTGCAGCAGGAGGGGCGCCATAACCCCTCCTGGGCGGTGGAGCTGGGGGGTCAGCAGAGGGAGGCGCCCCGTACCCCCTCATTGGCGAGGGTGCGGGAGGGGCAGGCGGGGGAGCAGGTGGCAGGGGATCGAAGGACGGCAGCTCTAGGGGGTCATCCGAGGCTGTGAGGGAGGAGTAGGAAGACACGTTGGGGTCGTTGAATCGGGAAGGGGAGGAGGAGGGCGGCGGCGATAGAACCCCCTTGGCCTGCCTCCCGTAGCCCATACCCACGGCGTCGCTGGAGAACTCATCGAATTGCTCCTTCGTCCCGGCATCGTCACTCTGCCTCTCTTCCTCGGAGGCGCTAGAAGAGTCGCCGTTCTGCCCGAAGTGGTAATGGTAGTGATAGTTATACACGTGACTCTCCGTCGTATCCCTCACCTCATCCCTGGGCTCGTCACTAGGCCGCTGGGCATAGTCATATCCCCCTGGGGCTGCCGGGGACAGGATAGGCCGCCACGAGTCATCCTCCAGGCTGTCTAGGTTCTCCAGGGGCAAGGTGTCAGCTGGGGCTCTGTAAGAAGGACTAAGGGGCTGCACATCGTCTCTAGGCGGTAAATATCCTGTAGCAGGCCTCCTGGTGGTTGGGGGTGCTGGTGCGGGAGGTGCTGGGGGCGGTGGTGCTGGGGGCGCGGGGTCAGCCTGTGGTGCGTCATCCTGGGGTCTTAAGTTTGAGGGGACGGCGATGTAGTAAATAGGCTTAGCGGTTGGCTTTGCCTTCTTCGGGGCGCCGTAGGACCGAGCTGGGGTGGCTGGGGTGACAGGATCCGGTGGCCGGGAGTGATGACCTCTGAGGACTGTGTAGATATCCGCCGGGGTGATGGTTAGGCTCAAGGACTGGGGGATGCTGGGGTCCTGTAACTCTACACTGTCATCGTAGTCGTCGTACTGAGGGATAGGGTCTTGCTGGGGAGCGCCGTAGGATCTTGATGGGGGTGCTGGGTCACGTTGTGGGGGACCATAACTTCTGGACGGGGGTGCTGGGGGAGCGGGGTCTCGCTGGGGAGGGCCATATCTAGAGGCTGGGGGCTCTGGATCACGCTGCGGAGCGCCATAACCTCTGGACGGTGGGGCTGGGGGAGCGGGGTCTCGCTGGGGAGGGCCATATCTAGAGGCTGGGGGCTCTGGATCACGCTGCGGAGCGCCATAACCTCTGGACGGTGGGGCTGGGGGAGCTGGGGGAGTGGGGTCTCGCTGGGGTGGCCTATATAGAGAGCCTGGGGGGTCTGGGTTCCTCGGCCTGGGATCATACCTTCCTGGGGGGCTCGGATCCCTTTGTGGCAGACCATAGCTAGGTGATAGGGGGTCTGGATCACGCTGGGGCGGCAAATACGAGAACCTCCTTGATGCTGGGGGACTGGCGTCCTTCACTGGGGGTAGGAGGAAGGAGTTGGGGTTCCTAATAGCGCTCGATGAACCCCTGACCATCGTAACCAGGGAGTTGAGAGTGTCCCGCTGACGCCGTGTCAACTCCGATAGCGACTTGATGTGCTGGTCGAAGATGCTCTTAGCGAGGCGAAGCTCAAACTCCTCGTCTTCTTCCCTGTCCCGGTCAAGGCTCTGGATGATCTCAAGAGCTAGGCGGAGATCCTCAAGTCTTCGGCGTTTGGTACCAGCAATGTTGTACCCACCGCGAAGTCCTGTGTTTTTCAGCGACTTATCGTGGTCATTGGGATCGTCCAGTAGAGAGAAGAGATCCAGGCCGTCTGAGGTCTCGTAGTTGTAGTCGTTGTCAAGCTCCTGGTGGTCTTCTGGGGAGGGTGCGGCTGTTAGCGTCTCAAGGGCCAGCTGGAAGTCTCCCTGCACGGCGTGGGGGTATGTGGCTGCGTTGTCCTTCTTTGCCGTGGCGTTTAGAACCGCGGCAAGCTGTGGGGCGTAGCGTTCCAGCAGGCGTAGGGCTGAGAGGGCCGCTGCCTCCTCGTCATCCTTATCTTCGTCCTCCTCCTTCATCTCCATCGACTCCTGAAGTGATGAGAATAAGGAATGATGTGGCTTAGTATTATAGCATTCCTTGCCTCCTTTCTTTCCGCCTCCTCCTCTTCCTCCTCCTCTGATTTAGAAGCAGGGCGAGTTAGAAGAACCTTACACCTGTACCCAACTGTTATACTTTCCTAGGAGCAGGACGAATAGGGCCTCACACAAGTACCCACCTGTAAATGTAGTTTCTTAGGAGCAGGGCGCGTTAGTATAACCTTGGACCTACCTGCGAAATCAGTTTTTAGGACCAAGGCGTTTTAGTAAAACCTCACACTAGTACCCACCTGAGAATTCATCTTCTTAGGGGCAGGGCGCGGGGGTCCCTGAGGTCGTGGGACTGACATGGACCCCGACGCCGAGCTGTGGGACTTCGGGATGGCATCAGGGAGGGAGAGCGGGAGAACCAGACCCTCGACTTCAAACAGGCTGCTGCTGGAGGAGGGTGCTGGGGCCTGTCTGGGGGCTGCTGGGGAGGTGAAGTAGCGGCTGGCGGGAGTCGGGGCGTTGGGGAGACTGGCCCCAGCGTTCGGAATCTCATCAAAGAGAGATCGAGAACCAGAGCCGGTGAAGGAAGTGGAGACCGTAGCAGAGGCGACCTTCTTCTGAGGCTTTGGGAGACTATACACGCCGGACGCAGGGATGGATGAAGCACCCCCCACGCCCTCTACGCCGCCTAGGCCCCCCGGAAGCTCCTTAGTGCTCAGGGACATCTTAGCACCCCCGAACAGGGATTCTCCAGGGGGTTTTGGCGCCTCCGTCGTGACCTTCGGCGTTCCCAGAGTCATGTCTATGTCGTCGAATAGGGAAGCGTGGGCCTGCAGGAGACACCCGCCCACCGCTAACACTCCTGCAGAAGGGAGAGATTTACATAGATTTACACAGATATTCAGACCACAGGAGGGAGGGGGAGATTTACATAGATTTACATAGATATTCAGACCCCATACTTCAGAAGGGGAAGATTTACATAGATTTACATAGATATTCAGACCCCACACTTCAGAAGGGGAAGATTTACATAGATTTACATAGATATTCAGACCCCACACTTCAGAAGGGTAAGATTTACATAGATTTACATAGATATTCAGACCACACACACATACAGAGAGAGAGAGAGAGAGAGAGAGAGAGAGAGAGAGAGAGAGAGAGAGAGAGAGAGAGAGAGAGAAGGGTTAGTTTGTGTTGTTTTTTGTCTTCTACCAATATTCACTTTTTTATTATTTTTTTCTTCATTTCGCCTTTATTTCCATCTTTATTTTCATCTTTTCTTACTTTCTTGCTTGTTAATATTTTGAGTCTTTTATCAATTCAGTCTTTCTTGTTTATCACATATTATTATTATTATTATTATTATTATTATTATTATTATTATTATTATTATTAGGTGTATATCATTATCATCTCCCATCAACACCGACCCCTATAAATCACTACCAACAGAATAATGAGAACCTGCAGTGAATTAAGATATATATACAGACTGCCTCTTCTTCCTTCTCCTCCTCCTCCTCCTCCTCCTCCTCCTCCTCCTCCTCCTCCTCCATGTTCGCCTGTCAATGTTAATATAGCAAGAGTGTTGTTCATGTTGACTTAATGTTTACCGATAAGAGAGAGAGAGAGAGAGAGAGAGAGAGAGAGAGAGAGAGAGAGAGAGAGAGAGAGAGAGAGAGAGAGAGAGAGAGAGAGAGAGAGAGAGAGATTATGTATCTGGCTTTCTTTAACTATTGAGAAGTAGTAGTAGTAGTAGTAGTAGTAGTAGTAGTAGTAGTAGTAGTAGTAGTAGTAGTAGTAGTAGTAGTAGTAGTAGTCATTAATTATTAAGAAGTGAATCAATACTTTCTCTTCGAAGCTTCATTGAATATGGAAATGAAACACTCGACTCAGACGCGTGACGAGAGAGAGAGAGAGAGAGAGAGAGAGAGAGAGAGAGAGAGAGAGAGAGAGAGAGAGAGAGAGAGAGAGAGAGACCTTTCAGATTCGCCATTTTCTTATATTCTTTCTTTTCTTTTCTTTTTCAGGTAAGAAGACAAAAGAATTTTCATTTAATTAAAAATAAAAGAAAAAGAGGAAAATGAGGAAGGGATTTACAGGTGAGCTTGTGTTGTTGTTGTTGTTGTTGTTGTTGTTGTTGTAGAATTATTATTATTATTATTATTATTATTATTATTATTATTATTATTTATTTCTCTTTCTCCATTGTAAGATTTCACGCATTTTAGAGATAATTCACTTAGACAAGCATGAAATAGCCGAGAGAAAATAAATAAATATATAAAGAAAGAAAGAAAAAAAGGGAAGGGAAGGAAAGGAAGGGAAGGGAAGGGAATGGAAGGGAATGGAATAGAATGGAATGGAAGGGAAGGGAAGGGAAAGGAAGTTAAGGATAGGGAAGGGAAGGGAAGGGAAGGGAAAGGAAAGGAAGTTAAGGATAGGAAAAGGAAGGGAAGGGAAGGGAAGGGAAAGGAAGTTAAGGATAGGAAAGGGAAGAGAAGGGAAAGGAAGGAAAGGGAAGAGAAAGGAAGTTAAGAATAGGAAAGAGAAGGGAAGGGAAAGGAAGGGAAGGGAAGGGAAAGGGAAGGTAAGGGAAGGAAAGGAGAGGAAAGGAAAGGAAAGGAAAGGAAAGGAAAGGAAAGGAAGGGAAGGGAAGGGAAGGGAAGAGAAGAGAAGGGAAGGGAGGGGAAGGGAAGGAAAAGAAAGGAAAAGAAAGGGAAAGGAAGGGAAGGGAAGGAATAACAGATGAAGGAAGGGAATATAGGGACAGAAAAAGGGACCAAAAGAAAGAAAGAAAGAAAGTAAGAGAGAAAGAAAGGGACAGAAATGAAACAGTGACACGAGTTTTAGCTGAGAAAATACCCAACTCTCTCTCTCTCTCTCTCTCTCAGGTGAGGTCAAAGTTCACAGGTGGGACGGGTGAAAGGTGAGAGAGAGAGAGAGAGAGAGAGAGAGAGAGAGAGAGAGAGAGAGAGAGAGAGAGAGAGAGAGAGAGAGAGAGAGAGAGGCAGTAGCTCTTTCCTATCATCTCTTTAGGTCACCCAATATCTCCCTCCCTCCCTTCCCTCCCTCTCCTCCCTCCCTTTCCTCCCTCCCTTCTCTCCCTTCCCTCCATTCTTCCCTCCCTTCCCTCCCTCCCTTTTCTCCCTCCCTCTCTCCATTCCTCCACCCTGTTTATCATACTCATCAGAGAGAGAGAGAGAGAGAGAGAGAGAGAGAGAGAGAGAGAGAGACTACTGCTTTCTCCTTAAATTATTTCCTCCTTCTCCTTGTCATCCTATCCTCCTCCTCCTCCTCCTCCTCCTCCTCCTCCTCCTCTTCTACATCTACCCAAGGAGGAGGAGGAGGAATGCTAGTGGAACGCGGGTGCTCGAAACCGCAGAGAGAGAGAGAGAGAGAGAGAGAGAGAGAGAGAGAGAGAGAGAGAGAGAGAGAGAGAGAGAATAGGAGAAAGAATGGCCCAACGAAGCTTATAATTCAGGTCAAACAAACACACACACACACACACACACACACGGACAATGGGGAGATATATTATGCATCTCTCTCTCTCTGAAAAAATAAAATAAAAAGAGTAAGAAAGTCTGATTCCACTTAACATTCTCTTCCTTCCTTCCTTCCTTCCTTCTTTCTTTTCTTCCTTCTTCTTCAGTTCCTTTTTCTGTCCCTCTTTTATCTCCATTTATTTGTTTTTTCTTCCACCTTTCCTCCTTGTCCTTCCTTTCTCCCTTCCTTCCTTTCTCCCTCTCTTTCTTTCTTTCTTTACTATCCTTTCCTTTCCCTTCCCATCCCTTTTCTACCCCTTCCTCTCCATCCCTTCCGATCCCTTCCCTTCCCTTCGCTTTCCTTCCCTTCCCTTTCCTTCCCTTCCCTTTCCTTTCCTTCCCTTCCCTTCCCTTCCCTTCCCTTCCATTCTCTTCCCTTCCCATCCTATTCTATCCCTTCCCTTCCCTTCCTTTCCCTTCCCTACCACGCATACAACCACGTATACAAATTCCACCTACTCTTCCTTCCACCTATTCCACGAGAGAGAGAGAGAGAGAGAGAGAGAGAGAGAAAATCAACAAAACATGTACGTGTACTCACCCAGTAGAAATCTCGTTCCATCCATGTTTTATACTTGTCTAATTGTTGTCACACTGGAACCGTTTTCTGAGGCACCGCTGGGGAAGGGAAGGGCAAGGGAAGGGAAGGGAAGGGAGGGGGAGACACAGCCCTTACCCAAATACCTTCCACATCTTGGCAAACTTTTCTCTCTCACACGCACAAAAAAAAAGTCTTGAATATGTCCAGAAAATTCACTTTCGTTCACTTCTGCTTCACTTCACCTGCTTTGAAAGTGTCCTGAGGGAGGGAGAGAGAGAGAGTAAGGTTAGGTAAGGTAAGGTAAGGTCAGGTAAGGTACGATTAGGTTATGTAAGGTATGGTAACGTTAGGTAAGGTAAAGCTAAGGTAAGGTTAGGTTAGGTCAGGATAGGTTAGGTAAGGTTAGGTAAGGATAGGTTAGGTTAGATTAGGATAAGTAAGGTAGGGTTAGGATAGGTTAGGTAAGGTTAGGATAGATAAGGTTAGTTTAGGATAGGTTAGGTAAGGTAAGGTTAGGTTATGTACAGTTAGATTAGGATAGGTTAGATTAGGTAAGGTAAGGTAAGGTACGTAAGGTCAGGTGGGCTTAGGTAAGATTAATTTTAGTTCATAGAGATTAAGGTAAGCTTGTCAGATTAGGTAAGGCTAGTTTATATTGGTTTAGGTAAAGTAAGGTTAGGATAGACCAGGTAAGGTGGGCTTAGATTAGATTAGTCTTAGTTAATTTAGGTAAGGTTAGATTAGGGTAGGGCAGGTAAGGTTATTAGGTAAGTTAGTTTAGCTGAGTTGAGAGTGCTTAGGTAAAGTTAGGTTAGGTAAGGTAAGCAGCTGCAAAATTAAGTGAGGTAAGGTCAGGCTAGGTAATGTTAGGTAGAGCTGGGTAAGGAAAGGTAAAGTTAGAATAGGTTAGGTAAGGTAGACAAGCAAAATGAGAAGTTAGGATAGTTAAGGTAAGGTAATTGAAGGTAAGATTAGGTGCTGTAGGAAGGGAAGGAGGGATTAAGGCAAAGTTAGGTTAATAAGGTAAGGTTGGGTAAGGCAAAGTAAAGCTAAGTAGGGCTAGGTTAGGTTAGGTCAGGTAAGGTAAGGCTAGGTAAGGTAAGGTAAGGTAAGGCAAGGTAAGGTTAGGTAAGATAAGGTAAGATATGGTTAGGTAAGGTAAGGTAAAGTTAAGTAAGGTCAATTAAGGTAAGGTTAGGTAAGGTGAGGTAAGGCAAGGTAAGCTTAGGTTAGGTAAGGTAAGGTTAGGTTAGGTAAAGTAAGATATGGTTAGGTTAGGTAAGGTAAGGTTAGGTTAGGTAAAGTAAGATATTGTTAGGTAAGGTAAGGTAAAGTTAGGTAAGGTCAGTTAAGGTTAGGTAAGGTAAGGTTATGTTATGCGATGTTATGTTAGTTTAGATGAAGTTAGGTAAGGTAAGGTAAAGTTAGGCATGGTCAAATAAGGTTAGGTAAGGTTATGTTAGGTTATGTTGTGTTAGTATTGATGAAGTTAGGTAAGGCGAGGTAAAGTTAGGTAATGTTAGGTAAGGAGGAGAATCACGAATCACCTCTTGCGCTGGAGGAAAGGAGGGAGGGAATGGAGGAAAGACTTCGGGTGCTCGGGAGGAAAGCCGGAGGAAGATTGGCGAGGTGGTGGTGGTGGTGGTGGTGATGTTGGGTGGTGGTAGTGATGGTGGTGGTGATAGGGGGGTGGGGTAGGAGGGTGTGTCTTTCTCTCTCAGTTTTTCTCTCTTTCTCTCTCTCTCTTTCTCTCTCTCTCCCAACCCAATGAGAAATCGTAGAGAAGAGGAGGAGGAGGAGGAGGAGGAGAAGGAGGATGTAGGTCGTAGTAGTAGTAGTGGTAGTGGTGGTAGTGGTGGTGGTGGTGGTGGTGGTGAATTTGGGAAGGTTGTCTAAAAAAAAAAAAAGAAGAAAAAAAGAGCCATTATCGAGGTCTTCTGTGTAACTGGTTGACCTGTCCTGTGGTGGTGGTGG
>NC_066552.1:13073203-13078203 GCF_024679095.1 Eriocheir sinensis
AGAGAGAGAGAGAGAGAGAGAGAGAGAGAGAGAGAGAGAGAGAGAGAGAGAGAGAGAGAGAGAGAGAGAGAGAGAGAGAGAGAGAGAGAGAGAGAGAGAGAGAGAGAGAGAGAGAGAGAGAGAGAGAGAGAGAGAGAGAGAGAGAGAGAGAGAGAGAGAGAGAGAGAGACCAATCGCTCTGGTTCTATTGTATGCTAATAAGCCTAACTCACTTCCATATTAGAGAGAGAGAGAGAGAGAGAGAGAGAGAGAGAGAGAGAGAGAGAGAGAGAGAGAGAGAGAGAGAGAGAGAGAGAGAGAGAGAGAGAGAGAGAGAGTTCACAATGGACGTGATTCGATGTTATAATAATACTTCTTTTTGTTTGTTTGTGAAAGTAAAAAAAAAAAAAATGAAAGAAAAAAAGAAGTCATAATCATCAAGTAAGAAATAAAATAAATAAATAAATAAATAAATAAAATAAATAAAAATATGATAATGATGGAAATTAAAGAGAAAAAAAAGAAAAAGAAAATGAGAGAGAGAGAGAGAGAGAGAGAGAGAGAGAGAGAGAGAGAGAGACAGTCCCCGTGACCTTTGACCTTATGACCACAAGAAGGACTCGAGTCATGCGTATCACTGTTTCTCTCTCTCTCTCTGCATTGTCAAAACCTTCCCATCCTTCTCCTTAACCTCTTTCCTCCTCCTCCTCCTCTTCCTCCTCCTCCTCCTCCTCCTCCTCCTCCTCCTCCTTAATTATAACCAGTGTGGACACGGTCTTCATTGAAATTAAAAATAGATCTCGTAAAATAGTAATTGGACTTATCTACAGACCGCCAGGGCAGACTCTTGATATCTCCCACGCATTAAGTGAATTATTATTAGAAACAAGTAGCAGTTGCGAAGCAGTATTTGTTGGGGACTTTAACTTGCCAGTGAAAAGATGGGCTGAACCGTTGAAATGTCATACAGGGCTCGACCTGTACACAAATTTACTAGAAAGTGGTTTACATCAACACGTTCAAGAACTGACTGACTTACGCATTAAGAGAGAGAGATTTACATAGATTTACATAGAAAATCAGACCACACAGACCCCATGGTCCAGACTTGGTGGTCTGTCCTTAAACCTAAGTGATTTTACATTAATCAGAAGACTCCAAAACGTTGCATTTCTACTCTAGTTGATATTAAGTTGAAGGAAGTGACGGTCGAGCTTATTTTTGAAGGAGTCAATCGTGTTACACTGGACCACTGATGATGGGAGCTTATTCCATTCTCGCACTACAACGTTGGTGAAGAAAAATTTGGTGCAGTCTGAATTTACTTGTCTACATCTGAGTTTTACGCCATTGTTCCTCGTGCGCAAAGTGTCATCGATCATAAACAATGTTGATCTGTCTACATTCGTGAAACCATTAAGTATTTTAAAACATTCGATCAGTTTTCCTCAGGCGACGTTTCTCAAGAGAGAACATGTTAAGGTAGAAAGCCTTCTTCGTAGGATTTGTTGCGCAAGGAAGGATAATTCTGAACACCTTCTAATTTAGCAATATCCTTTGCATGGTGAGGAGACCAAACTGTACCGCATATTCCAAGTGGGGTCTGACTAAACTGTTGTAGAGCACATCTTTATTCTTAAATAAAAGTTTCTTTTAATGAAGCCCAACATTCTGTTCGCTTTATTTGCTGCATCGATGCATTGCTGTGAGAATTTGAGGTTTGACGCGATTTTGAGTCCTTGACGCATTGAACGCTTTTGAGTTTAACGCCGCGCATTTCGTAATCAAACTTTTATTCCTCGTTCCAACTTCCATCTATCCGACCAAGTTGAAATTTTGTGCAAATCCTCTTGGAGGCTTTGCCTGTCTTCGTCAGTGAGAACCGAGTTACCAATCTGTGTCGTCTGCAAATTTACTAATGCGGTTATTGAGTCCAACATCCACGTCGTTGATGTAAATAATGAAGAGCACTGGGCTGACAGGCGCCCACTCTGAGTTAAATCCGTCAATCACTACTCTTTGTTGTCTGTTGCTCAACCAATTCGCGATCCATTGGTTTACCTGACCGTCAATACCTATTTGTTTTAATTTGTAAAGTAATTTATGATGCGGGACTTTATCAAACGCTAAATCAAGATAGACTACGTCCAGTGATTTGGTTACGTCATAAACAGTGAAGAGGTCGTTATAAAGGTTAATAGATTTGATAGGCAGGATCTTTTGTTTCGAAGCCATGTTGTGAGTCCCCAATTAATGAGTGGCTTTCAAGGTAACTCACAATTTGTCTCTAATTATGCCCTCAAGTAGCTTACCTACAACCGAAGTTAGACTAATTTTGTCTCCTTTCCCAATCTGAAGGACAATGCCTTGTCGCGAGGGCTTTAAGAGAGAGAGAGAGAGAGAGAGAGAGAGAGAGAGAGAGAGACCTGTCCTATTAAAGTCAGCTGATATTAATTGTCTTTCATTAATTTATTGTCTTATTAATCTCTCTCATTATCTTTTTTTCTTTTTCTTCAATTTCCATCATTATCATATTTTATTTATTTATTTATTTTATTTATATTAACTCTCTCTCTCTCTCTCTCTCTCTCTCTCTCTCGGACCACATGTTCCTTCATTCCTCCCTTCCCTTCCCTTCCCCTCCCTTCCCATTCCTCCCATTCCTCTCCCTCCTCTCCCTTCCCTTCCTTTCCTCTCCTTCCCTCCCTTCCCCTCCCCTTCCGTCTCTCCCTTTCCTCCACTCCCCCCTTTTTTTTTTGGTTGGAGAGAAAACTGGATATATGTTTCTTCCTATTATGTCAAGGAGGAGGGAAAGTTGGAGAGAAGGAGGAGGAAAGAGGAGAGAGAGAGGAGGGAAAGGAGAGAGAAAAAGAAGGAGGATAGGGAGGAAGTATGGAAGGGAAGAAAGGAAGGAAAAGGGAGGAGAAGGAGAGGTAGTAAGAGGAGAGAGAAAGGAGGAAAGGAAGGAAGGAAGAGGAGGAAGAAGTAGAGAAGAACTGAGAGGGAAGTAGAGAGACAGGACAGGAGGAGAAGGAGGAGGAGGAGGAGGAAAAGAGAAAGGAGGAGGAAAAAGGGAAAGGAAAGGAAAGGAATTGGAAATGTTTCTTGATATCAGATTTTTTGCTTACTCTCTCTCTCTCTTCATCTATCTCATCTATCTATCTATCTATATATATATATATATATATATATATATATATATATATATATATATATATATATATATATATATATATATATATATATATATATATATATATATATATATATATATATATATATATATATATATATATATATATATATATATATATATATATATATATATATATATATATATATATATATATATCTTCGTCTGCATTGCACCCAGGACATATTTTTAGCTTCACTTCACCTCATAATTTCCTGCGTGCTGATGTGTGCAGTTGCTATAATCGTGTTTGCCTGAGTGTGTGTTGTTTAAGGCTTGGGTTAGGTTAGCAGCACAAAGAGCCATGGAAAGTTACTGGCTGGGACGTGGCTGGAAGGCACCATCATGGACAAGGGAGCAGAAAAAGGTGGAGGATATTCTAATGGAGACTGTGGATGTGGAGTGGACTCGGGCCGGTGTGTGTGTGTGTGTGTGTGTGTGTGTGTGTGTGTTGCTTAAGGCTTAGGTTAGGTTAAGCCCGTGTCACACGGACACTATCCGGCATATTTTGGTATTTTCCTGCCACCTGATGCCGTGCGGGCACCTCTTGGTAACAATCGGCGAGTCGCCCCTGACCGTCCTCCTGCCGCCAGCGCGGACATCTTGTTTACGTGCTGGCACACGACGCCACACACGCCACCGAACCAACACGTGTCTTGTGACTGAGTTAAATAAAGGGAAATGGCTGGTACTGGTTGATGAGGAGACGCTGTAGCCTCTGTACGCTTGTGGGACACCAAAGACCAAAGTTATTGTAGGAAGATCCAGGGCAGCGGCCCTCAGGGAGGAACATCCCAGGGAGGTGGCCGAAACAATGTTGACAGGAATCCTTTACTATCGTTTGCAGTCAGGAAATCCAAAGCTCTGCACATTGTTTGTTTTGGTGCGGGAACACTCCTCTGGAAAAGGCTCGTGTGCCTTCACGAGTGCACAAACTGATATGGAAAGGAGAGAGAGAGAGAGAGAGAGAGAGAGAGAGAGAGAGAGAGAGAGGTCAGGTAGATAAATAAAACACAGGTATATTCTGGGTCAGTCACGTAGCGCCAGGCAAGGTCAGGGAAGGTAACGTGACAGCTAAAGAGACAAGGGGACATGTTGGCATTTGAGGGGCTTCCTTACACCCCCTTCCGCCTCCTCCTCCTCTTCTTCTTCTTCCTCCTCCCTTCTTCCATCACTCGACTCACGGCTTCCCTCGCCAACACACGCATTCAAGTTCTCCTCCTCTTCCTCCTCCTCCTCCTCCTCTTCTTCGGCCTCCTCCGCCTCCAACGGACCAACAGACTAACGGACGAGAAGTTTCCGTCCGTACCAAGTGACGAGGATCAAGAATTTACGTTCAGATTTGAAGTTTTTTTTTTTTTTTTAAGTTTTCACCTGAAGTTATTGTTGTTGTTGTTGTTGTTTCTCCCTCACCTGAAACTAATTACGTCAGGTGTGATTTGAGAGATAGAGAGATAGAGAGAGAGATAATCAAGAGTCTCTCCAATCTACACGGCATTGAAATTTTTAGTGTGTGTCTCTCCTCTCTTTTCGTTCTGCTTTTTTTTTTATATTTTCTTCGTCTTCTTCGTCGTCTTCGTCTTCTCTCTTCCGTATCATCGTGTTTTTGAGAAGTACATTTACACAGCGACGAACTGAAGAACATTGTGAAGAATTTAATAACTTTTTGAAGACCTTGAACTATTTTGCGACGAACTTAAAGGACTTTCGTGAAAAGCCTTTGAAGAACTTTTTGAAAACTTGAAGAACTTTTGAGTCTTTTAAGAACCTAAGAACTATTTGAAGAACTTTTGAGCTTTTTGAAGAACCTAAGAACTTTTGAAGAGCC
>NC_066552.1:13080703-13083203 GCF_024679095.1 Eriocheir sinensis
TAAGAAAGAAGGATTGTTGATAAAGAAAGGACAGAGGAAAGGAAGAAAGATTAAAACAGGAAAATGAAAAGGAGTAAAGGAAGGAAGGAAGGAAGAAGGAAGAACTTAGAAGAGATATTATAGTAAGAATAAGAGGAAGAATAGATTAAAAAAAAGTAAAGGCGTAGATTGAAGGAAAGAAAAATCAACCTCCATTTTGACCACTATTCACTTTTGTCTTTTTAGGGAGCGGCGATTAGCGGGCTTTTTCTTTTCATCTTTTTTTGTTGCCCTTGAGCTGACTCCTTAGCTGTAAAAAATAAAAAATAAATCCAAATATTAATCAATCTATCTATACCACACAGAGACGTCGCCCCCCACCTTAGACACATGAAGAAGAAGATGGAGATTGAGCCCCAGCCAGAGGACGCTTACAAACGCCTCGCCTGACGTCACACACACCTCCTCCAGAAAGTGCTCCGCCCCGCCCTGGCCGAAATTAAAAGAAAACGGGCGAACGGAGATGAAAAAAGGAGCGGAAAAAGATGCAACCAGAAGGGAAATCAAAGCAAATAGATGGGGAAAAGATGAATACAGAAGGGAAGGAGATGGACTCGTAAGGAAAAGAGATGAAAAAGGAGATGAAAGAGATGAAAACAGGACGGAAAGAAGTGGAAAGAGAAGGGAAGGAGATGGAAACATATGATAAAGAGATTGAAAGAGAAGAAAAGGAAATGGAAACAGAGAAGAAAGAGATGAAAACATAAGGAAAAGAGATGAAAAAGGAGATGAAAGAGATGAAAAGGGGAGGGAAAGAAGTGGAAAGAGAAGGGAAGAAAATGGAAACAGAGAAGAAAGAGATGAGATCGAGAGGAAGGAAAAAGAGGCACAAGAGAAAGAGAAGAAAAGAGAAAGGAAAAAGATGAAAAGAGAGCAGAAAGAGATGAAAGTATAAGGGAAAGAGTAATGAAAAGGTGTAGAATCAAATAACATTAGTCCATCATTCTTTTGTTTTTGTTGTTAATGTTTTGTTTAGGGTCAAATCCTGTTCGTCTCTCTCTTTACTGTCTAATTTCGAGGTTATTTTTTACTTTTGTTTTTCATTATTATTCTTTGCTTATTCTCCATTCACTTGTTTCTTTCTTTTCTTCTTGTATTGATGTGATTTATTTATTTATTTATTTTTTATAAGATTTTCTGTTTAATTATTTTTCTTATGTTAGAGTTCTCGGTTCTTCACAAAAGCGATGAGATTATTACTGTTATTATTTTTGTCGCTGTGCTGTGATTTTTGCTTTAATGAGAGAGAGAGAGAGAGAGAGAGAGAGAGAGAGAGTGTGTGTGTGTGTGTGTGCGTTCGTGTTTTAAACTAAGACAGGTATGATGCACCTTATTTTAGCAATTAGCTCTTGCACTCAGGTAGACTAGAGGTAAATCGAAGGTAAATAATAATAATAATAATAATAATAATAATAATAATAATAATAATAATAATAATAATAATAATAATAATAATAATAACAATAATGAAAATCTCCCTTCAGAACGCTATTAGGGGGAGGAATACTTGAGAATAGCGTAAGGAGACGAGTAAAAACTTGTGATATTATATGCGAATGTAATAATAATAAAACAAAGCTTGTCATAATAGTAAGGAAGAAAAAGTAAAAAAAATATATATATCAAAATAGTAGAAAATATTAAAGCAAAAGTGGTAGAGTTGTTTCTTAGTGTGTACGTTGTAATAATAATAATAATAATAATAATAATAATAATAATAATAATAATAATAATAATAATAATAATAATAATAATGTTAATAATGAAGCTCTCCACTGTATGTACAAAAAGCTTTATATAGGCTGAAGCTGATCATGTACATAGCTAAGGTTACCGTGTGTGTGTGTGTGTGTGTGTGTGTGTGTGTGTGTGTGTGTGGCGTCCAGGGGTTAAGGCGTAATCTAAGTTCGTCTTCTTCGTGTAAGTGTACAAATATCTAGTGACCAGCGACTGTTAGAATACGTGAAATAAAAATAAAATAAAATAACCAATCAATGAATAACAAAAATAAATTACTGTTTTAATTTTCCACCTCTCCTTAAAGCCTGATAATTGTATATAGCTACTACCTCAACCTACCAGCGACGGGTCAAATTTGTGGCTTTACCGTGTAGCAGCGACGGGTCAAATTTGTGGCTTTACCGTGCAGCAGCGACGGGTCAAATTTGTGGCTTTACCGTGCAGCAGCGACGGGTCAAATTTGTGGCTTTACCGTGTAGCAGCGACGGGTCAAATTTGTGGCTTTACCGTGTAGCAGCGACGGGTCAAATTTGTGGCTTCACCGTGTACCAGCGACGGGCCAAATTTGTGGCTTCACCGTGTAGCAGCGACGGGTCAAATTTGTGGCTTTACCGTGTAGCAGCGACGGGTCAAATTTGTGGCTTTAAAATGATACATATTTTTTTTTTCTTTTTTATGTGTTTCCTGTAGTGCCGGTAAGCTGTCTTGAGGGGCCTCTTGG
>NC_066552.1:13093203-13105703 GCF_024679095.1 Eriocheir sinensis
GGCTTCCTCTGTAAATTTCTCAACCTCCTCACAATATATATATATATATATATATATATATATATATATATATATATATATATATATATATATATATATATATATATATATATATATATATATATATATATATATATATATATATTTATATTTGAAAAGCTTATTAAATAAAAAGAGGTTATATAGTTGATCCAGACTAAGAAAATATTTCAGCGATTTGAGAAATTATTAATAAATAAAAGAGGTATACTATTCCTGTATTCTTCTTTTCTTTCCTTTTCGTCTTCGTTTTACTCGTGTTTTCCTCTTAAAGACAGATAAGAAAAAACATATCGGACAGTTTTTGGTGTTCAGGACGTTAATAATTCTTGGCCGGACTAAAGAAAAAACAAAAATAAATCTTCGTTATACTGATATATATATATATATATATATATATATATATATATATATATATATATATATATATATATATATATATATATATATATATATATATATATATATATATATATATATATATATATATATATATATATATATATATATATATATATATATATATATATATATATATATATATATATATATATATATATATATATATATATATTTATAATATTTCAGCCTAAATAAAGGAGTTACTATTCCTGTATTCTTCCTTTTCTATATATATATATATATATATATATATATATATATATATATATATATATATATATATATATATATATATATATATATATATATATATATATATATATATATATATATATATATATATATATATATATATATATATATATATATATATATATATATATATATATATAACAACCTCCTTTTATTTATTATACTATCCTATTCTTCTTTCAACCTCTATATATATATATATATATATATATATATATATATATATATATATATATATATATATATATATATATATATATATATATATATATATATATATATATATATATATATATATATATATATATATATATATATATATATATATATATATATATATATATATATATATATATATATATATCCTCTTCCTTAAACCGCCTTTCCTTTATTTTGCTTTCTCTGTAAATTTCTCTACCTGCAATATTTTTCTTAGCAACTATATATATATATATATATATATATATATATATATATATATATATATATATATATATATATATATATATATATATATATATATATATATATATATATATATATATATATATATATATATATATTTCAGTGAAAATTTACAGAAAAAAAAACCTAATAAATAAAAGAGGTTGTATATAGTTGATCCAGTTGCTAAGAAAATATTTCAGCAGTTGAAATTTACAGAAGAACCGTAATAAATAAAGGAAGGTATACTATTCCTGTATTCTTCCTTTTCTTTCCTTTTCGTCTTCGTTTTACTCTTATTTTCCTCTTAAAAGAAAGATAAGAAAAAATATATCGGACGGTTTTGGTGCTCAGAACGTTAATAATTCTTGGCCGGACTAAAAAAAAAAAAAAAAATAAATCTTCGTTTTACTGGATTAAATTAATTTCTGTGAATTTAAGAGATATAAATATATATATATATATATATATATATATATATATATATATATATATATATATATATATATATATATATATATATATATATATATATATATATATATATATATATATATATATATATATATATATATATATATATATATATATATATATATATATATATATATATATATATATATATATATATATATATATATATATATATATATATATATATATATATATATATATATATTCTTCTTTCAACCTCATTTTATTTATTAGGCTTTCTTCCGTAAATTTCTCTACCTCTGAAATATTTTTCTTAGCAAATGGATAAACTATATACAACCTAATTTTATTTATTATGCTTTTTCTTTACAAATTTCTCTAACGCTGTAATATTTTCTTAGCAACTGATAAACTATCTAAACACCTCTCTTCCTTAAACCTCCTTTTCTTTATTTGGCTCCCTTTCTAAATTTCTCTACCTCACAAATATTTTTCTTAGCCATTGGACCAATTATATATATATATATATATATATATATATATATATATATATATATATATATATATATATATATATATATATATATATATATATATATATATATATATATATATATATATATATATAGATATATCAGTAGAAAATTTACAGAAAAAAAGCCTAATAAATAAAAAGAGGTTGTATATAGTTGATCCAGTTGCTAAGAAAATATTTCAGCGGTTGAGAAATTTACAGAAGAACCGTAATAAATAAAGGGAGGTACATACTATTCCTGTATTCTTCCTTTTCTTTCCTTTTCGTCTTCGTTTTACTCGTGTTTTCCTCTTAAAAGACAGATAAGAAAAAACATATCGGACGGTTTTGGTGTTCAGGACGTTAATAATTCTTGGCCGGACTAAAGAAAAAAACAAAAATAAATCTTCGTTATACTGGATTACATTACGTACGGTGAATTAAAGTGATATATATATATATATATATATATATATATATATATCTATATATATATATATATATATATATATATATATATATATATATATATATATATATATATATATATATATATATATATATATATATATATATATATATATATATATATATATATATATATAACCTCATTTTATTTATTAGGCTTTTTCTTCTGTAATATTCTCAAGCGATGCAATAATTTTCTTAGCAACTGATTAACTATATACAACCTCCTTTTATTTATTATACTGTCTAAAACGCTATTCTCTTCTTTCAACCTCCCTTTATTTATTAGGCTTCTTCCGTAAATTTATCTACCTCTGAAATATTTTTTAAAAGCAAATGGATAAACTATATACAACATATATTTATTTATAAGGATTTTTACTTTTAAAAATTTCTCTAACGCTGTAATATTTTTCTTAGGAACTGATAAACTATCTAAACGCCCTCCTCTTCCTTAAACCTCCTTTTCTTTATTTGGCTTCCTCTGTAAATTTCTCTACCTCACAAATATTTTTCTTAGCTACTGGATCAATTATATATATATATATATATATATATATATATATATATATATATATATATATATATATATATATATATATATATATATATATATATATATATATATATTTCAGCAGTAAAATTTACAGAAAAAAGCCAATAAATAAAAAAGGTGTATATAGTTGATCCAGTTGCTAAGAAAATATTTCAGCAGTTGAAAAATTACCGTAATAAATAAAGGGAGGTACATACTATTCCTGTATTCTTCCTTTTCTTTCCTTTTCGTCTTCGTTTTACTCGTGTTTTCCTCTTAAAGACAGATAAGAAAAAACATATCGGACAGTTTTGGTGTTCAGGACGTTAATAATTCTTGGCCGGACTAAAGAAAAAACAAAATAAACCTTCGTCATACTGGATTACAATACGTACGGAGAATTAAAGTGATATATATATATATATATATATATATATATATATATATATATATATATATATATATATATATATATATATATATATATATATATATATATATATATATATATATATATATATATATATATATATATATATATATATATATATATATATATATATATATATATATATATATATATATATATATATATATATATATATATATATTTATTTATTAGGCTTTTTCTTCTGTGATATTCTCTAGCGATGCAATATTTTTCTTAGCAACTGATTAACTATATACAACCTCCTTTTATTTTTTTTGCTATTTAAAACGCTATTTTCTTCTTTCAACCTCCCTTTATTGACTAGGCTTCTTCCATTAATTTCTCTACCTCTGAAATATTTTTTCTAAGCAACTGGATAAACTATATACAACCTACTTATATTTATTAGGCTTTTTTCTTTTCCAAATTTCTCTAACGCTGTAATTATTTTTCTTAGCAACTGATAAACTATCTAAACGCCCTCCTCTTCCTTAAAACTCCTTTTCTTTATTTGGCTTCCCCTGTAAATTTCTCTACCTGACAAATATTTTCCTTAGCCATTGGACCAATTATATATATATATATATATATATATATATATATATATATATATATATATATATATATATATATATATATATATATATATATATATATATATATATATATATATATATATATATATATATATATATATATATATATAATACAAATATTTCAGCAGTAGAAAATTTACAGAAAAAAGCCTAATAAATAAAAAGGTTGTATATAGTTGATCCAGTTGCTAAGAAAATATTTCAGCAGTTGAAAATTTACAGAAACCGTAATAAATAAAGGAAGTACATACTATTCCTGTATTCTTCCTTTTCTTTCCTTTTCGTCTTCGTTTTACTCGTGTTTTCCTCTTAAAAAACAGATAAGAAAAAACATATCGGACGGTTTTGGTATTCAGGACGTTAATAATTCTAGGCCGGACTAAAGAAAAAAACAAAAATAAATCTTCGTTATACTGGATTACATTACGTACGGTGAATTAAAGTGATATATATATATATATATATATATATATATATATATATATATATATATATATATATATATATATATATATATATATATATATATATATATATATATATATATATATATATATATATATATATATATATATATATATATATATATATATATATTTTATTTATTAGGCTTTTTCTTCAGTAATATTCTCTAGCGCTGGAATATTTTTCTTAGCAACTGATTAACTATATACAACCTCCTTTTATTTATTATACTATCTAAAACGCTATTCTCTTCTTTCAACCTCCTTTTATTTATTAGGCTTCTTCCGCAAATTTCTCTACCACTGAAATATTTTTTCTTAGCAACTAGATAAACTATATACAACCTATTTTTTTATTTATTAGGTTTTTTTCTTCTAAAAATTTCTCTAACGCTGTAATATTTTTCTTAGCAACTGATAAACTATCTAAACGCCCTCCTCTTCCTTCAACCTCCTTTTCTTTATTAGGCTTCCTCTGTGAATTTTTCTACCTCACAAATATTTTTCTTAGCCATTGGACCAATTATATATATATATATATATATATATATATATATATATATATATATATATATATATATATATATATATATATATATATATATATATATATATATATATATATATATATATATATATATATATATTTACAGAAAAAAATATAATAAATAAAAAGAGGTTGTATATAGTTGATCCAGTTGCTAAGAAAATATTTCAGCAGTTGAAAATTACAGAAGAACCATAAATAAATAAAGGTACATACTATTCCTGTATCCTTCCTTTTCTTTCCTTTTCGTCTTCGTTTTACTCGTGTTTTCCTCTTAAAATACAGATAAGAAAAAACATATCGGACAGTTTTGGTGTTCAGGACGTTAATAATTCTTGGCCGGACTAAGAAAAAAACAAAATAAATCTTCGTTATACTGGATTACATTACGTAAAGTGATATATATATATATATATATATATATATATATATATATATATATATATATATATATATATATATATATATATATATATATATATATATATATATATATATATATATATATATATATATATATATATATATATATATATATATATATATATATATATATATATATATATATATATATATATATATTTATTAGGCTTTTTCTTCTGTGATATTCTCTAGCGATGCAATATTTTTCTTAGCAACTGATTAACTATATACAACCTCCTTTTATTTATTATACTATCTAAAACGCTATTCTCTTCTTTCAACCTCCTTTATTTATTAGGCTTCTTCCGTAAATTTCTCTACCTCTGAAATATTTTTCTTAGCAAATGGATAAACTATATACAACCTATCTTTATTTATTAGGCTTTTTCTTTTACAAATTTCTCTAACGCTGTAATATTTTCTTAGCAACTGATAAACTATCTAAACGCCCTCCTCTTCCTTAAACCTCCTTTTCTTTATTTGGCGTCTTCTGTAAATTTCTATACCTCACAAAAATTTTCTTAGCCATTGGACCAATTATATATATATATATATATATATATATATATATCTATATATATCTAGATATATATAGATATCTATAGATAGTTATATATATATATATATATATCTATATACAAATATTTCATCGGTAGAAAATTTACAGAAAAAAAAGCCTCATAAATAAAAAGAGGTTGTATAAAGTTGATCCAGTTGGTAAGAAAAATATTTCCGCGGTTGAAAAATTTACAGAAGAACCGTAATAAATAAAGGGACGTACATACTATTCCTGTATTTTTCCTTTTCTTTCCTTTTCGTCTTCGTTTTACTCGTGTTTTCCTCTTAAAAGACAGTTAAGAAAAAACATATCGGACGGTTTTGGTGTTCAGGACGTTAATAATTCTTGGCCGGACTAAAGAAAAAAACAAAAATAAATCTTCGTTATACTGGATTACATTACGTACGGTGAATTAAAGTGATATATATATATATATATATATATATATATATATATATATATATATATATAGATATATATATATATGTGTATATATATATATATATATATATATATATATATATATATATATATATATATATATATATATATATATATATATATATATATATATATATATATATATATATATATATATATATATATATATATATATATATATATATATATATATATATATATATATATCTGTGATATTCTCTAGCGATGCAATATTTTTATAACTGATTAACTATATACAACCTCCTTTTATTTATTATACTATCTAAAACGCTATTCTCTTCTTTCAACCTCCCTTTATTTATTAGGCTTCTTCCGTAAATTTCTCTCTGAAATATTTTTTCTTAAATGGATAAACTATATACAACCTACTTTATTTATTAGGCTTTTTCTTTTCAAATTTCTCTAACGCTGTAATATTTTTCTTAGGAACTTAGAAAGTATCTAAACGCCGTACTCTTCCTTAAACCTCCTTTTCTTTATTTGGCCTCCTCTGTAAATTTCTCGACCTCAAATATATATATATATATATATATATATATATATATATATATATATATATATATATATATATATATATATATATATATATATATATATATATATATATATATATTTCAGCGGTAGAAAATTTACAGAAAAAAAGCCTAATAAATAAAAAGAGGTTGTATATAGTTGATCCAGTTGCTAAGAAAATATTTCAGCGGTTGAGAAATTTACAGAAGAACCGTAATAAATAAAGGGAGGTACATACTATTCCTGTATTCTTCCTTTTCTTTCCTTTTCGTCTTCGTTTTACTCGTGTTTTCCTCTTAAAAGACAGATAAGAAAAAACATATCGGACGGTTTTGGTGTTCAGGACGTTAATAATTCTTGGCCGGACTAAAGAAAAAAACAAAAATAAATCTTCGTTATACTGGATTACATTACGTACGGTGAATTAAAGTGATATATATATATATATATATATATATATATATATATATATATATATATATATATATATATATATATATATATATATATATATATATATATATATATATATATATATATATATATATATATATATATATATATATATATATATATATATAGATATATATATCTATATATATATATATATATATATATATAGATATTTATATATATTTAATTTATTAGGCTTTTCTTCTGTGATATTCCCTAGCGATGCAATATTTTTCTTAGCAACTGATTAACTATATGCAACCTCCTTTTATTTATTATACTATCTAAAACGCTATTCTCTTCTCTCGACCTCCCTTTATTTATTAGGCTTCCTCCGCAAATTTCTCTACCTCTGAAATTTTTTTTCTTAGCAAACTGATAAACTATATTCAACCTATCTCTATTTATTAGGCTTATTTCTTTTACAAATTTCACTAACGCTGTAATATTTTTCTTAACAACTGATAAACTATTTAAACGTCCTCCTCTTCCTTAAACCTCCTTTTCTTTATTTGGCTTCCTCTGTAAATTTTTCTACCTCACAAATATTTTTTGTTAGCCATTGGACCAATTATATATATATATATATATATATATATATATATATATATATATATATATATATATATATATATATATGTATATGTATATATATATATATATATATATATATATATATATATATATATATATATAAATTTACAGAAAAAAAATAATAAATAAAAAGAGGCTATATAGTTGATCCAGTTGCTAAGAAAATATTTCAGCAGTTGAAAATTTACAGAAAACCGTAATAAATAAAGGAGGTACATACTATTCCTGTATTCTTCCTTTTCTTTCCTTTTCGTCTTCGTTTTACTCGTGTTTTCCTCTTAAAGACAGATAAGAAAAAACATAGCGGACTGTTTTGGTGTTCAGGACGATAATAATTCTGGGCCGGACTAAATAAAAAAAAAAAAATAAATCTTCGTTATACTGTATTACATTACGAACGTTGAAATAAAGTGATATATATATATATATATATATATATATATATATATATATATATATATATATATATATATATATATATATATATATATATATATATATATATATATATATATATATATATATATATATATATATATATATATATATATATATATATATATATATATATATATATATATATATATATATATATATATATATATATATAACCTCATATATTTATTTATTAGGCTTTATATTCTGTGATATTCTCTAGCGCTGCAATATTTTTTTTAGCAACTGATTAACTATATACAACCTCCTTTTATTTATTATACTATCTAAAACTCTAATCTCTAATTTCAACCTCCCCTTATTTATTAGGCTTCTTCCGTAAATTTCTCTACCTCTGAAATATTTTTTCTTAGCAAGTGGATAAACTATATACAACCTATCTTTATTTATTAGGCTTTTTCTTTTACAAATTTCTCTAACGCTGTAATATTTTTCTTAGCCCCTGATAAACTATCTAAACGCTTTCCTCTTCCTTAAACCTCCTTTTCTTTATTTGGCTTCCTTTGTAAATTTTTCTACCTCACAAATATTTTTATTAGCCATTGGACCAACTATATATCTATATCTATATCTATATCTATCTATCTATCTATATATATATATATATATATATATATATATATGTATATATATATATATATATATATATATATATATATAAAAAAAGCTAATAAATAAAAGAGGTTGTATATAGTTGATCCAGTTGCTAAGAAAATATTTCAGCAGTTGAAAATTTACAGAAGAACCGTAATAAATAAAGGGAGAATTATACTATTCCTGTATTCTTCCTTTTCTTTCCTTTTCGTCTTCGTTTTACTCGTTTTCCTCTTAAAGACAGATAAGAAAAAACATATCGGACGGTTTTGGTGTTCAGGACGTTAATAATTATTCTTGGCCGGACTAAAGAAAAAAACATAAATAAGTCTTCATTATACTGGATTACATTACGTACGGTGAATTAAAGTGATATATATATATATATATATATATATATATATATATATATATATATATATATATATATATATATATATATATATATATATATATATATATATATATATATATATATATATATATATATATATATATATATATATATATATATATATATATCTATATATATATATATATATATATATATATATATATATATATATATATATATATATATATATATATATATATTTATTTATTAGGCTTTTTCTTCTGTAATATTCTCTAGCGATGCAATATTTTTCTTAGCAACTGATTAACTATATACAACCTCCTTTTATTTATTATACTGTCTAAAACGCTATTCTCTTCTTTCAACCTCCCTTTATTTATTAGGCTTTTTCCGTAAATTTCTCTAACTCTGAAATATTTTTTCTTAGCAAATGGATGAACTTTATACAACCTATCTTTATTTATTAGGCTTTATTCTTTTACAAATTTCTCTAACGCCGTAATATTTTTCTTAGCAACTGATAACTATCTAAACGCCCTCCTCCTCCTTAAACCTAATTCTCTTTATTTGGCTTCCTCTGTAAATTTCTCTACCTCACAAATATTTTTCTTAGCCATTGGACGAATTATATATATATATATATATATATATATATATATATATATATATATATATATATATATATATATATATATATATATATATATATATATATATATATATATATATATATATATATATATATATATATATATGCTAAGAAAATATTTCAGCAGTTGAAAATTTACAGAACCGTAATAAATAAAGGAATTATACTATTCCTGTATTCTTCCTTTTCTTTCCTTTTCGTCTTCGTTTTACTCGTGTTTTCCTCTTAAAGACAGATAAGAAAAACATATCGGACAGTTTTGGTGTTCAGGACGTTAATAATTCTTGGCCGGACTAAAGAAAAAACAAAAATAAATCTTCGTTATACTGGATTACATTACGTACAGTGAATTAAGTGATATATATATATATATATATATATATATATATATATATATATATATATATATATATATATATATATATATATATATACATATATATATATATATATATATATATATATATATATATATATATATATATATATATCTATATATATATATATATATATATTCTTCTGTGATATTCTCTAGCGATGCAATATTTTTTAGCAACTGATTAACTATATACAACCTCCTTTTATTTATTATACTATCTAAAACGCTATTCTCTTCTTTCAACCTCCTTTATTTATTAGGCTTCTTCCGTAAATTTCTCTACCTCTGAAATATTTTTCTTAGCAAATGGATAAACTATATACAACCTATCTTTATTTATTAGGCCTTTTTCTTTTCCAAATTTCTCTAACGCTGTAATATTTTTCTTAGCAACTGATAAACTATCTAAACGCCCTCCTCTTCCTTAAACCTCCTTTTCTTTATTTGGCTTCCTCTGTAAATTTCTCTACCTCACAAATATTTTTCTTAGCCATTGGACCAATTATATATATATATATATATATATATATATATATATATATATATATATATATATATATATATATATATATATATATATATATATATATATATATATTCATATATATATATAGTTGATCCAGTTGCTAAGAAAATATTTCAGCGGTTGAGAAATTTACAGAAGAACCGTAATAAATAAAGGGAGGTACATACTATTCCTGTATTCTTCCTTTTCTTTCCTTTTCGTCTTCGTTTTACTCGTGTTTTCCTCTTAAAAGACAGATAAGAAAAAACATATCGGACGGTTTTGGTGTTCAGGACGTTAATAATTCTTGGCCGGACTAAAGAAAAAAACAAAAATAAATCTTCGTTATACTGGATTACATTACGTACGGTGAATTAAAGTGATATATATATATATATATATATATATATATATATATATATATATATATATATATATATATATATATATATATATATATATATATATATATATATATATATATATATATATATATATATATATATATATATATATATATATATATATATATATATATATATATATATATATATATATATATATATATATATAGATATATATATATATATATATATATATATATATATATATATATATATATATATATATATATATATATATATATACAACCTCATTTTATTTATTAGGCTTTTTCTTCTGTGATATTCTCTAGCGATGCAATATTTTTCTTAGCAACTGATTAACTATATACAACCTCCTTTTATTTATTATACTATCTAAAACGCTATTCTCTTCTTTCAACCTCCCGTTATTTATTAGGCTTCTTCCGTAAATTTCTCTACCTCTGAAATATTTTTTCTAAGCAAATGGATAAACTATATACAACCTTTCTTTATTAACTAGGCTTTTTTCTTTTACAAATTTCTCTAACGCTGTAATATTTTTTTTAGCAACTGATAAACTATCTAAACGCCCTCCTCTTCCTTAAACCTCCTTTTCTTTATTTGGCTTCCTCTGTAAATTTCTCTACCTCACAAATATTTTTCTTAGCCATATATATATATATATATATATATATATATATATATATATATATATATATATATATATATATATATATATATATATATATATATATATATATATATATATATATATATACAAATATTTCAGCGGTGAAAATTTACAGAAAAAAAGCCTAATAAATAAAAAGGTTGTATATAGTTGATCCAGTTGCTAAGAAAATATTTCAACAGTTGAAAATTTACAGGAGAACCGTAATAAATAAAGAGAGATACATACTATTCCTGTATGTTTCCTTTTCTTTCCTTTTCGTCTTCGTTTTACTCGTGTTTTCCTCTTAAAGACCGATAAGAAAAAACATATTGGACGGTTTAGGTGTTGAGGATGTTAATAATTCTTCGCCGGAATGAAGAAAATAACAAAAATA
>NC_066552.1:13108203-13135322 GCF_024679095.1 Eriocheir sinensis
TCTTCGTTTTACTCGTGTTTTCCTCTTAAAAGACTGATAAGAAAAAACATATCGGACTGTTTTGGTGTTCAGGACGTTAATAATTTTTGGCAGGACTAAAGAAAAAAACAAAAATAAATATACTTTATACTGTATTACTTTCCGTACGGTAATTTAAAGAGAGATATGTATATATATATATATATATATATATATATATATATATATATATATATATATATATATATATATATATATATATATATATATATATATATATATATATATATATATATATATATATATATATATAGATATATATATATATATATATATATATATATATATATATATATATATATATATATATATATATATATATATATATTTTCTTCTGTGATATTCTCTAGCGTGCAATATTTTTTAGCAACTGATTAACTATACAACCTCCTTTTATTTATTATACTATCTAAAACGCTATTCTCTTCTTTCAACCTCCTTTATTTATTAGGCTTCTTCCGTAAATTTCTCTACCTCTGAAATATTTTTCTTAGCAAATGGATAAACTATATACAACCTATCTATTTATTAGGCTTTTTCTTTTAAATTTCTCTAACGCTGTAATATTTTTCTTAGCAACTGATAAACTATCTAAACGCCCTCTCTTTCCTTAAAACCTTTTTTTTATTTAGCTTCCTGTGTAAATTTCTACTACTCACAAATATTTTTTTTAGCCATATATATATATATATATATATATATATATATATATATATATATATATATATATATATATATATATATATATATATATATATATATATATATATATATATATATATATATATATATATTTCAGCAGAAAATTTGCAGAAAAAAAATCCTAATAAATAAAAAGAGGTATTATATAGTCGATCCAGTTGCTAAGAAAATATTTCAGCGGTTGAGAACCGTAAGAAATAAAGGGAGGTACATACTATTCCTGTATTCTTCCTTTTTCCTTCCTTTTCGTCTTCGTTTTACTCGTGTTTTCCTCTTAAAGACAGATAGAAAAAACATATCGGACAGTTTTGGTGTTCAGGACGTTAATAATTCTTGGCCGGACTAAAGAAAAAACAAAATAAATCTTCGTTATACTGGATTACATTACGTACAGTGAATTAAAGTGATATATCTATATATATATATATATATATATATATATATATATATATATATATATATATATATATATATATATATATATATATATATATATATATATATATATATATATATATATATATATATATATATATATATATATATATATATATATATATATATATATATATATATATATATATATATATATATATATATATATATATATATCCTCATTTTATTTATTAGGCTTTTTCTTCTTTATATTTTTCTTAGCAACTGATTAACTATATACAACCTCCTTTTATGTAAAACGCTATTCTCTTCTTCAAACCTCCCTTTATTTATTAGGCTTCTTCCGTAAATTTCTCTACGCTGAAATATTTTCTCTTAGCAAGTGGATAAACTATATACAACCTATCTTTATTTATTAGGCTTTTTTCTTTACAAATTTCTCTAACGCTGTAATATTTTCTTAGCAACTGATAAACTATATAAACGCCCTCCTCTTCTTAAACCGCCTTTTCTTTATTTGGCTTCCTCTGTAAATTTCTCTACCTCACAAATATTTTTCTTGGACATTGGACCATATATATATATATATATATATATATATATATATATATATATATATATATATATATCTATATATATATATATATATATATATATATATATATATATATATATATATATATATATATATATATATATATATATATATATATATATATATATATATATAAAGATATATATTTATATATTGATAAATTACAGAAAGAACCGTAATAAATAAGGGAGTACATACTATTCCTGTATTCTTCATTTTTTTTCCTTTTCGTCCTCGTTTTACTCGGTTTTTCCTCTTAAAAGACAGATAAAAAAAAACATATCGGACAGTTTTGGTGTTCTGGACGTTAATAATTCTTGGCCGGACTAAAGAAAAAAACAAAAATAAATCTTCGTTATACTTGATTACATTACGTACAGTGAATTAAATATATATATATATATATATATATATATATATATATATATATATATATATATATATATATATATATATACATAGATTTATATAAATAGATATATATATATAAATATATATATATATATATATACATATATATATAGAGATATATATATATATTTATATATATATATATATATATATATATATATATATATATAGATATATATATATATATATATATATATATATTTTATATATATATGATATTCTCTAGCGTGCAATATTTTTCTTAGCAACTGATTAACTATATACAACCTCCTTTTATTTATTATACTATCTAAAACGCTATTCTCTTCTTTCAACCTCCTTTATTTATTAGGCTTCTTCCGTAAATTTCTCTACCTCTGAAATATTTTTCTTAGCAAATGGATAAACTATATACAACCTATCTTTATTTATTAGGCTTTTTCTTTTACAAATTTCTCTACCGCCGTAATATTTTCTTACCAACTGATAAACTATCTAAACGCCCTCCTCTTCCTTAAACCTCCTTTTCTTTATTTGGCTTCCTCTGTAAATTTCTCTACCTCACAAATATTTTTCTTAGCCATTGGACCAATTATATATATATATATATATATATATATATATATATATATATATATATATATATATATATATATATATATATATATATATATATATTTCTAATACAAATATTTCAGCAGTAGAAAATTTACAGAAAAAAACCTAATAAATAAAAGAGGTTGTATATAGTTGATCAGTTGCTAAGAAAATATTTCAACAGTTGAAAATTACAGAAGAACCGTAATAAATAAAGGGAGGTACATACTATTCCTGTATTCTTCCTTTTCTCTCCTTTTGGTCTTCGTTTTACTCGTGTTTTCCTCTTAAAGACAGATAAGAAAAAACATATCGGACGGTTTTTGTGTTCAGGACGTTAATAATTCTTGGCCGGACTAAAGAAAAAAACATAAATAAATTTTCGTAATACTGGATTACATTACGTACAGTGAATTAAAGTGATATATCTATCTATATATATATATATATATATATATATATATATATATATATATATATATATATAGATATATATATATATATATATATATATTTATATATATATATATATATATATATATATATATATATATATATATATATATATATATATATATATATATATATATATATATATATATATATATATATATATATATATTTTCTTTTTTCCTCTTATATCGGACGGTTTTTTGGCCGGACTAAAAAAAAAAAATAAATCTTATATATATATATATATATATATATATATATATATATATATATATATATATATATATATATATATATATATATATATATATATATATATATATATATATATATATATATATATATATATATATATATATATATATATATATATATATATATATATATATATATATATATATTTATTTATTAGGCTTTTTCTTCTGTGATATTCTCTAGCGATGCAATATTTTTCTTAACTGATTAACTATATACAACCTCCTTTTATTTATTATACTATCTAAAACGCTATTCTCTTCTTTCAACCTCCTTTATTTATTAGCTTCTTCCGTAAATTTCTCTACCTCTGAAATATTTTCTTAGCAACTGGATAAACTATATACAACCTATATTTATTTATTTTTTCTTATATATATATATATATATACATATATATATATATATATATATATATATATATATATATATATATATATATATATATATATATATATATATATATATATATATATATATATATATATATAAAAAAAACAAAAAAATAAAAAGAGGTTGTATATAGTTGATCCAGTTGCTAAGAAAATATTTCAGCAGTTGAAAATTTACAGAAGAACCGTAATAAATAAAGGAGGTACATACTATTCCTGTATTCTTCCTTTTCTTTCCTTTTCGTCTTCGTTTTACTCGTGTTTTCCTCTTAAAGACATAAGAAAAAACATATCGGACTGTTTTTTTTTTCAGGATGTTAATAATTATTGGCCGGAATAAATAAAAAAACAAAAATAAATCTTCGTTATACTGGATTACATTACGTACTGTGAATTAAAGATATATATATATATATATATATATATATATATATATAAATATATATATATATATATATATATATATATATATATATATATATATATATATATATATATATATATATATATATATATATATATATATATATATATATATATATATATATATATATATATATCTATATATATATATATATATATATATATATATATATATATATTATATATATATATAACTCTGAAATATTTTTTCTTAGCAAATGGATGAACTTTATACAACCTATCTTTATTTATTAGGCTTTATTCTTTTACAAATTTCTCTAACGCTGTAGTAATTTTCTTAGCAACTGATAAACTATCTAAGCGCCCTCCTCCTCCTTAAACCTAATTATCTTTATTTGGCTTCCACTGTAAATATCTCTACCTCACTAATATTTTTCTTAGCCATTGGACCAATTATTTATATATATATATATATATATATATATATATATATATATATATATATATATATATATATATATATATATATATATATATATATATATATATATATATATATATATATATATATATATATATATATATATATATATATATATATATAGTTGAAAATTTACAGAAGAACCGTAATAAATAAAGGATACATACTATTCCTGTATTCTTCCTTTTCTTTCCTTTTCGTCTTCGTTTTACTCGTGTTTTCCTCTTAAAGACAGATAAGAAAAAACATATCGGACAGTTTTGGTGTTCAGGACGTTAATAATTCTTGGCCGGACTAAAGAAAAAACAAAATAAATCTTCGTTATACTGGATTACATTACGTACAGTGAATTAAAGTGATATATATATATATATATATATATATATATATATATATATATATATATATATATATATATATATATATATATATATATATATATATATATATATATATATATATATATATATATATATATATATATATATATATATATATATATATATATATATATATATATATATATATATATATATATATATATATATATATATTTCTTCTGTGATATTCTCTAGCGATGCAATATTTTTCTTAGCAACTGATTAACTATATACAACCTCCTTTTATTTATTATACTATCTAAAACGCTATTCTCTTCTTTCAACCTCCCTTTATTTATTAACTTCTTCCGTAAATTTCTCTACCTCTGAAATATTTTTCTTAGCAAATGGATAAACTATATACAACCTATCTTTATTTATTAGGCTTTTTCTTTTACAAATTTCTCTAACGCTGTAATATTTTCTTAGCAACTGATAAACTATCTAAACCCTCCTCTTCCTTATACCTCCTCTTCTTTATTTGGCTTCCCCTGTAAATTTATCTACCTGACAAATATTTTCCTTAGCCATTGGACCAATTATATATATATATATATATATATATATATATATATATATATATATATATATATATATATCTATATATATATATATATATATATATATATATATATATATATATATATATATATACATACAAACATTTCAGCGAGAGAAAATTTACAGAAAAAAAGCCTAATAAATAAAAAGAGGCTGTATATAGTTGATCCACTTGTTAAGAAAATATTTCAGCGGTTGAGAAATTTACAGAAGAACCGTAATAAATAAAGGGAGGTACATACTATTGCTGTATTCTTCCTTTTCATTCCTTTTCGTCTTCGTTTTACTCGTGTTTTCCTCTTAAAAGACAGATAAGAAAAAACATATCGGACAGTTTTGGTGTTCAGGACGTTAATAATTTTTGGCAGGACTAAAGAAAAAAACAAAAATAAATCTTCGTTATACTGGATTACATTACGTACGGTTAATTAAAGCGATATATATATATATATATATATATATATATATATATATATATATATATATATATATATATATATATATATATATATATATATATATATATATATATATATATATATATATATATATATATATATATATATATATATATATATATATATATATCTATATAGATATATATATATATATATATATATATATATATATATATATATATATATATATATATATATATATATATAATATTTTTCTTAGCAACTGATTAACTATATGCAACCTCCTTTTATTTATTATACTATCTAAAACGCTATTGTCTTCTTTCAACCTCCCTTTATTTATTAGGCTTCTTCCGTAAATTTCTCTACCTCTGAAATATTTTTTCTTAGCAAATGGATAAACTATATACAACCTGTCTTTATTTATTAGGCTTTTTTTTTTACAAATTTCTCTAACGCTGTAATATTTTTCTTAGCAACTGATAAACTATCTAAACGCCCTCCTCTTCCTCAAACCTCCTTTTCTTTATTTGGCTTCCTCTGTAAATTTCTCTACCTCACAAATATTTTTCTTAGCCATTGTACCAATTATATATATATATATATATAGATATATATATATATATATATATATATATATATATATATATATATATATATATATATATATATATATATATATATATATATTTCTAATACAAATATTTCAGCAGTAGAAAATTTACAGAAAAAAAGCTAATAAATAAAAAGAGGTTGTATATAGTTGATCCAGTTGCTAAGAAAATATTTCAGCAGTTGAAAATTACAGAAGAACCGTAATAAATAAAGAGAGATACATACTATTCCTGTATGTTTCCTTTTCCTTCCTTTTCGTGTTCGTTTTACTCGTGTTTTCCTCTTAAAAACAGTTAAGAAAAAACATATCGGACGGTTTTGGTGTTCAGGACGTTAATAATTCTTGGCCGGACTAAAGAAAAAAACAAAAATAAATCTTCATAATACTGGATTACATTACGTAAAGTGAATTAAAGTGATATATATATATATATATATATATATATATATATATATATATATATATATATATATATATATATATATATATATATATATATATATATATATATATATATATCTATATATATATATATATATATATATATATATATATATATATATATATATATATATATATATATATATATATATATATATATATATATATATATATATATTTTATTTATTAGGCTTTTCTTCTGTGATATTCTCTAGCGATGCAATATTTTTCTTAGCAACTGATTAACTATATACAACCTCCTTTTATTTATTATACTATCTAAACGCTATTCTCTTCTTTCAACCTCCTTTATTTATTAGGCTTCTTCCGTAAATTTCTCTACCTCTGAAATATTTTTCTTAGCAAATGGATAAACTAGATTCAACCTATCTTTTTTTATTAGTCTTTTTTTTTACAAATATCTCTAACGCTGTAAAATTTTTCTTAGCAACTGGTAAACTATCTAAACGCCCTCCTCTTCCTTAAACCTTCTTTTCTTTATTTGGCTTCCTCTGTAAATTTCTCTACCTCACAAATATTTTTCTTAGCCACTGGCCCAATATATATATATATATATATATATATATATATATATATATATATATATATATATATATATATATATATATATATACATATATATATATATATATATATATAAATATTTCAGCGGTAGAAAATTTACAGAAAAAAATAAATAAAAAGAGGTGTATATAGTTGATCCAGTTGCTGAAAATATTTCAGTTGAAAATTTACAGAAGAACCGTAATAAATAAAGGAGGTACATACTATTCCTGTATTTTCCTTTTCTTTCCTTTTCGTCTTCGTTTTACTCGTGTTTTCCTCTTAAAAGACAGATAAGAAAAAACATATCGGACAGTTTTGGTGTTCAGGACGTTAATAATTTTTGGCAGGACTAAAGAAAAAAACAAAAATAAATCTTCGTTATACTGGATTATATTACGTACGGTTAATTAAAGCGATATATGTATATATATATATATATATATATATATATATATATATATATATATATATATATATATATATATATATATATATATATATATATATATATATATATATATATATATATATATATATATATATATATAAAAAGCCTAATAAATATATATATAGTTGATCCAGTTGCTAAGAAAATATTTCAGCAGTTGAAATTTACAGAAGAACCGTAATAAATAAAGTACATACTATTCTGTATTTTCCTTTTCTTTCCTTTTCGTCTTCGTTTTACTCGTGTTTTCCTCTTAAAGACAGTTGAAAAAACATATCGGACGGTTTTGGTGTTCAGGACGTTAATAATTCTTGGCCGGACTAAATATATATATATATATATATATATATATATATATATATATATATATATATATATATATATATATATATATATATATATATATATATATATATATATATATATATATATATATATATATATATATATATATATATATATATATATATATATATATATATATATATATATATATATATATATATATATATATATTATATATATTTATATAAATATATACTATACCTTATTTTTATTTATATTTTTTCTTAAATTTTCTCTAACTGTAATATTTTTCTTACTGATAAACTATATAAACCTCTTTATTTATTTGGCTTCCTCTGTAAATTTATATATATATATATATATATATATATATATATATATATATATATATATATATATATATATATATATATATATATATATATATATATATATATATATTTCAGCATAAAATTTTACAGAAAAAAGCTAATATATAAAAGAGTTTTTATATAGTTGATCCAGTTGCTGAAAATATTTCTTAGCAGTTGAAAATTACAGAACCGTAATAAATAAAGGGAATACTATTCTGTATTTTTCCTTTTCTTTTTTCGTCTTCGTTTTACTCGTGTTTTCCTCTAAAAAGACAGTTAAGAAAAAACATATCGGACGGTTTTGGTGTTCAGGACGTTAATAATTCTTGGCCGGACTAAAGAAAAAAACAAAAATAAATCTTCGTTATACTGGATTACATTACGTACGGTGAATTAAAGTGATATATATATATATATATATATATATATATATATATATATATATATATATATATATATATATATATATATATATATATATATATATATATATATATATATATATATATATATATATATATATATATATATATATATATATATATATATATAGTCCTGCAATATATTTATATAACCTATATATATATATACAACCTCCTTTTATTTATTATATCTATCTAAAACGCTATTCTCTTCTTTCAACCTCCCTTTATTTATTAGGCTTAGGTAAATTTCTCTACCTCTGAAATATTTTTTTAGCAACTGGATAAACTATATACAACCTATCTTTATTTATTAGGATTTTTTCTTCTACAAATTTCTCTAACGCTGTAATATTTTTCTTAGCAACTGATAAACTATCTAAACACCCTCCTCTTCCTTCAACCTCCTTTTATTTATTTGGCTTCCTCTGTAAATTTCTCCACATCATAAATATGTTTCTCAGCCACTGTACCAATTATATATATATATATATATATATATATATATATATATATATATATATATATATATATATATATATATATATATATATATATATATATATATATATATATATATATATATATATTTCAGAAAATTTACAGAAAAAAGCCTTATAAATAAAAAGGTTATATATAGTTGATCCAGTTGCTGAAAATATTTCAGCAGTTGAAAATTTACAGAAGAACCGTAATAAATAAAGTGAGGATACTATTCCTGTATTTTTTCTTTTCTTTCCTTTTCGTCTTCGTTTTACTCGTGTTTTCCTCTTAAAAGACAGTTAAGAAAAACATATCAGACGGTTTTGGTGTTAGTACGTTTATAATTCTTGGCCGGACTAAAGAAAAAACAAAATAAATCTTCGTTATACTGGATTACATTACGTACGGTGAATTAAGTGATATATATATATATATATATATATATATATATATATATATATATATATATATATATATATATATATATATATATATATATATATATATATATATATATATATATATATATATATATATATATATATATATATATATATATATATATATATATATATATATATATATATATATTCTTCTATTTCACCTCATTTATTTATTAGGCTTTTCTTCTGTAAATTTCTCTAACTGCAATATTTTTTCTATATATATATATATATATATATATATATATATATATATATATATATATATATATATATATTCTTTCTCTAACGCTGCAATATTTTTCTTAATATATATATATATATATATATATATATATATATATATATATATATATATATATATATATATATATATATATATATATATATATATATATATTTATTTGTTTAGGATTTTTCAAATTTCTAACCTGTAATATTTTTCTTAGCAATTGATAAACTATCTAAAACCTCTCTTATTTAAACCTCTTTTATTTGTTGGCTTCCTCTGTAAATTTCTCTATCTCACAAATATTTTCTTATATATATATATATATATATATATATATATATATATATATATATATATATATATATATATATATATATATATATATATATATATATATATATATATATATATATATATATATATATATATATATATATATATATATATATATATATATATATATGCATGCAATATTTTTCTTAGCAATGATTAACTATATACAACCTCCTTTTATTTATTATTCTATCTAAAACGCTATTCTCTTCTTTCAACCTCCTTTATTTATTAGGTATTAGGTAAATTTCTCTACCTCTGAATTTTTTTTTAGCAACTGGATAAACTATATACAACCTACTTTTATTTATTAGGATTTTTTTCTTCTACAAAGTTCTCTAACGCTGTAATATTATTCTTAGCAACCAAAAAACTATCTAAACACCCTCCTCTTCCCTTAACCTCCTTTTATTATTTGGGCTTGTATAAACCTCCTTTTATATATATATATATATATATATATATATATATATATATATATATATATATATATATATATATATATATATATATATATATATATATATATATATATATATATATATATATATATATATATATATATATATATATATATATATATATATATATATATAGATATATATATATAAATATTTCAGCGGTAAATTTACAGAATAAATAAAGAGGTTGTATATAGTTGATCCACTTCCTAAGAAAATATTTCAGCGTTGAAATTTACAGAAGAACCTAATAAATAAAGTGAGGTACATACTGTTCTTGTATATTTTTCTTTTCTTTCCTTTTCGTCTTTGTTTTACTCGTGTTTTCCTCTTAAAAGACAGTTAAGAAAAAAACATATCGGACGGTTTTGGTGTTGAGTACGTTTATAATTCTTGGCCGGACTAAAGAAAAAAACAAAAATAAATCTTCGTTATACTGTATTACATTACGTACGGTGAATTAAAGTTATATATATATATATATATATATATATATATATATATATATATATATATATATATATATATATATATATATATATACCCGCTATCCTCTTCCTTTAACCGCCGTTTTTTTATTTTGCTTTTTCTTCTATAAATTACTCTTAGGCTGTAATATCTCTCTTAGCAACTGAACAACATTCTTAACGCTATCCTCTTCTTTCAACCTCATTTTATTTATTAGGATTCTTCTGTGAATTTCTTTACCGCTGAAATAATGTTCTTATCAACTGGAGCAATTTTATATATATATATATATATATATATATATATATATATATATATATATATATATATATATATATATACGCTATCCTCTTCCTTCAACCTCATTTTATTTATTAGGCTTATTCTTCTGTAAATTTCTCTAGCGCTGCAGTATTTTTCTTAGCAACTGATTAACTATATACAACCTCTTTTTATTTATTATACTATCTAAAACGCTATTCTCTTCTTTCAACCTCCCTTTATTTATTAGGCTTCTTCCGTAAATTCTCTACAGCTGAAATATTTTTTTTAGGAACTGGATAAACTATATACTTTTATTTATTAGGGTTTATTCTTATACAAATTTCTCTAACGCTGTAATATTTTTCTTAGCAACTGATAGACTATCTAAACACCCTCCTCTTCCTTAAACCTCCTTTTATTTATTTGGCTTCCTATGTAAATTTCTCTACCTCACAAATATTTTTCTTAACCACTGGACCAATTATATATATATATATATATATATATATATATATATATATATATATATATATATATATATATATATATATATATATATATATACATATATATATATATATATATATATATATATATATATATATATATATATATAAGACAAATCAAAAAAAAAAAAACTAATAAATAAAGGAGATAATAGTGTCTCCAGTTCATAAGAAAAAAATTTCAGCGGTTGAGTAGTTTACAGAAGAACCCTAATAAATAAAGTGAGGTACATACTATTCCTGTATATTTTTCTTTTCTTCCCTTTTCATCCTCGTTTTACTCGTGTTTTCCTCTTAAAAGACAATTAAGAAAAAATATATCGGACGGTTTTGGTGTTGAGGACGTTTATAATTCTTGGCCGGACTAAAGAAAAAAACAAAAATAAATCTTCGTTATACATGATTACATTACGAACGGTGAATTAAAGTGATATATATATATATATATATATATATATATATATATATATATATATATATATATATATATATATCTATATATATATATATATATATATATATATATATATATCTTCCTTTAACCGCCTTTTATTTATTAGGCTTTTTCTTCTGTAAATTTCTCTAACGCTGTAATATCTCTCTTAGCAACTTAACAACTATCGTAACGCTATTCTATTCTTTCATCCTCTTTTTATTTATTAAGATTCTTCTGTAAATTTCTTTTCCGCTGAAATAATGTTCTTAGCAACTGGATCCATTAAATATATATATATATATATATATATATATATATATATATATATCTATATATATATATATATATATATATATATATATATACGCTATTCTCTTCCTTCAACCTCATTTTATTTATTAGGCTTTTTCTTCTGTAAATTTCTCTAGCGCTGCAATATTTTTCTTAGCAACTGATTAACCCTATACAACCTCTTTTTATTTATTATACTATCTAAAACGCTATTCTCTTCTTTCAACCTCACTTTATTTATTAGGCTTCTTCCGTAAATTTATCTACCGCTGAAATATTTTTTTTAGCAATTGGATAATCTATATACTTTTATTTGTTAGGATTTTTCTTCTACAAATTTCTCTAAACCTGTAATATTTTTCTTAGCAATTGATAAACTATCTAAACACCCTCCTCTTACTTAAACCTCCTTTTATTTATTTGGCTTCCTCTGTAAATTTCTCTACCTCACAAATATTTTTCTTAGCCACTGGACCTATTATAAATATATATATATATATATATATATATATATATATATATATATATATATATATATATATATATATATATATATACACATTATCCTCTTCCTTCAACCTCATTTTATTTATTAGGCTTTTTCTTCTTTAAATTTCTCTAGCGCTGCAATATTTTTCTTAGCAACTGATTAACTATATACAACCTCCTTTTCTTTATTATTCTATCTAAAACGCTATTCTCTTCTTTCAACCTCCCTTTATTTATTAGGCTTCTTAGGTAAATTTCTCTACCGCTGAATTTTTTTTTAGCAACTGGATAAACTATATACAACCTACTTTTATTTATTAGGATTTTTTTCTTCTACAAATTTCTCTAACGCTGTAATATTTTTCTTAGCAACCAAAAAACTATCTAAACACCCTCCTCTTCCTTAAACCTCCTTTTATTTATTTGGCTTCCTATGTAAATTTCTCTACCTCACAAATATTTTTCATAGCCACTGGACCTATTATAAATAAATAAATAAATGAATATATATATATATATATATATATATATATATATATATATATATATATATATATATATATATATAGTTTCTAAGACAAATATTTCAGCGGTAGAAAATTTACAGAATAAAAGCCTTATAAATAAAATAAGGTTGTATATAGTTGATCCACTTCCTAAGAAAAATATTTCAGCGGTTAAGAAATTTACAGAAGAGCCCTAATAAATAAAGTGAGGTACATACTGTTCTTGTATATTTTTCTTTTCTTTCCTTTTCGTCTTTGTTTTACTCGTGTTTTCCTCTTAAAAGACAGTTAAGAAAAAACATATCGGACGGTTTTGGTGTTGAGTACGTTTATAATTCTTGGCCGGACTAAAGAAAAAAACAAAAATAAATCTTCGTTATACTGTATTACATTACGTACGGTGAATTAAAGTTATATATATATATATATATATATATATATATATATATATATATATATATATATATATATATATATATATATATATATATATATATATATATATATATACACGCTATCCTCTTCCTTTTTATTTTGCTTTTTCTTCTATAAATTACTCTTAGGCTGTAATATCTCTCTTAGCAACTGAACAACATTCTTAACGCTATCCTCTTCTTTCAACCTCATTTTATTTATTAGGATTCTTATGTAAATTTCTTTACAGCTGAAATAATGTTATTATCAACTGGATCATTTATATATATATATATATATATATATATATATATATATATATATATATATATATATATATATATATATATATATATATATATATATACGCTATCCTCTTCCTTCAACCTCATTTTATTTATTAGGCTTATTCTTCTGTAAATTTCTCTAGCGCTGCAGTATTTTTCTTAGCAACTGATTAACTATATACAACCTCTTTTTATTTATTATAATATCTAAAACGCTATTCTCTTCTTTCAACCTCCCTTTATTTATTAGGCTTCTTCCGTAAATTCTCTAAAGCTGAAATATTTTTTTTAGGAACTGGATAAACTATATACTTTTATTTATTAGGGTTTATTCTTATACAAATTTCTCTAACGCTGTAATATTTTTCTTAGCAACTGATAGACTATCTAAATACCCTCCTCTTCCTTAAACCTCCTTTTATTTATTTGGCTTCCTATGTAAATTTCTCTACCTCACAAATATTTTTCTTAACCACTGGACCAATTTTATATATATATATATATATATATATATATATATATATATATATATATATATATATATATATATATATATATATATATATACGCTATCCTCTTCCTTTAACCGCCTTTTATTTATTAGGCTTTTTCTTCTGTAAATTTCTCTAACGCTGTAATATCTCTCTTAGCAACTGAACAACTATCGTAACGCTATTCTATTCCTTCATCCTCATTTTATTTATTAAGATTCTTCTGTAAATTTCTTTTACGCTGAAATAATGTTCTTAGCAACTGGATCAATTATATATATATATATATATATATATATATATATATATATATATATATATATAGATATTTATCTATATATATATATATATATATATATATATATATATATTCTTCCTTCAAGCTCATTTTACTTATTAGGCTTTTTCTTCTGTAAATTTCTCTAGCGCTGCAATATTTTTCTTAGCAACTGATTAACTATATACAACCTCTTTTTATTTATTATACTATCTAAAACGCTATTCTCTTCTTTCAACCTCCCTTTATTTATTAGGCTTCTTCCGTAAATTTATCTACCTCTGAAATATTTTTTTTAGCAACTGGATAATCTATATACTTTTATTTGTTAGGATTTTTTCTTCTACAAATTTCTCTAAACATGTAATATTTTTCTTAGTAATTGATAAACTATCTAAACACCCTCCTCTTGCTTAAACCTCCTTTTATTTATTTGGCTTCCTCTGTAAATTTCTCTATCTCACAAATATTTTTCTTAGCCACTGGACCTATTATAAATATATATATATATATATATATATATATATATATATATATATATATATATATATATATATATATATATATATATATATATATATACCAACCTCATTTTATTTATTAGGCTTTTTCTTCTGTAAATTTCTCTAGCGCTGCAATATTTTTCTTAGCAATCGATCAACTATATACAACCTCCTTTTATTTATTATTCTATCTAAAACGCTATTCTCTTCTTTCAACCTCCCTTTATTAGGTATTAGGTAAATTTCTCTACCGCTGAATTTTTTTTTAGCAACTGGATAAACTATATACAACCTACTTTTATTTATTAGGATTTTTTTCTTCTACAAATTTCTCTAACGCTGTAATATTTTTCTTAGCAACCAATAAACTATCTAAACACCCTCCTCTTCCTTAAACCTCCTTTTATTTATTTGGCTTCCTATGTAAATTTCTCTACCTCACAAATATTTTTAATAGCCACTAGACCTATTATAAATAAATAAATAAATGAATATATATATATATATATATATATATATATATATATATATATATATATATATATATATATATATATATATATATATATATATATATATATATATATATATATATATATATATATATATATATATATATATATATATATATATATATATATATATATATATATATATATATATATATATATATCTATATAAATATATATATATATATATATATATATATATATATATATATATATATATACGCTATTCTCTTCCTTCAACCTCATTTTATTTATTAGGCTTTTTCTTCTGTAAATTTCTCTAGCGCTGCAATATTTTTCTTAGCAACTGATTAACTATATACAACCTCTTTTTATTTATTATACTATCTAAAACGCTATTCTCTTCTTTCAACCTCCCTTTATTTATTAGGCTTCTTCCGTAAATTTATCTACCGCTGAAATATTTTTTTTAGCAACTGGATAATCTATATACTTTTATTTGTTAGGATTTTTTCTTCTACAAATTTCTCTAAACCTGTAATATTTTTCTTAGCAATTGATAAACTATCTAAACACCCTCCTCTTACTTAAACCTCCTTTTATTTATTTGGCTTCCTCTGTAAATTTCTCTACCTCACAACTATTTTTCTTAGCCACTGGACCTATTATATATATATATATATATATATATATATATATATATATATATATATATATATATATATATATATATATATATATATATATATGCTACCCTGTTCCTTCAACCTCATTTTATTTATTAGGCTTTTTCTTCTGTAAATTTCTCTAGCGCTGCAATATTTTTCTTAGCAACTGATTAACTATATACAACCTCCTTTTATTTATTATTCTATCTAAAACGCTATTCTCTTCTTTCAACCTCCCTTTATTTATTAGGCTTCTTAGGTAAATTTCTCTACCGCTGAATTTTTTTTTAGCAACTGGATAAACTATATACAACCTACTTTTATTTATTAGGATTTTTTTCTTCTACAAATTTCTCTAACGCTGTAATATTTTTCTTAGCAACCAATAAACTATCTAAACACCCTCCTCTTCCTTAAACCTCCTTTTATTTATTTGGCTTCCTATGTAAATTTCTCTACCTCACAAATATTTTTCATAGCCACTAGACCTATTATAAATAAATAATACTATATATATAAATATATAAATATATATATATATATATATATATATATATATATATATATATATATATATATATATATATATATATATATATATATATATATATATATATATATATATATATATATATATATAGTTGATCATACAAATATTTCAGCGGTAGAAAATTTACAGAATAAAAGCCTTATAAATAAAAAATAAATAGTTGATCCACTTCCTAAGAAAAAATATTTCAGCAGTTAGAAATTTACAGAAGACTAATAAATAAAGTGAAATACATACAGTTCTTGTATATTTTCTTTTCTTTCCTTTTCGTCTTTGTTTTACTCGTGTTTTCCTCTTAAAGACAGTTAAGAAAAAACATATCAGACGGTTTTGGTGTTGAGTATATATATATATATATATATATATATATATATATATATATATATATATATATATATATATATATATATATACCTATCCTCTTCCTTTATATATATATATATATATATTTATTTATTTTATTTTGCTTTTCTTCTATAAATTACTCTTAGGCTGTAATATCTCTCTTAGCAACTGAACAACATTCTTAACGCTATCCTCTTCTTTCAACCTCATTTTATTTATTAGGATTCTTCTGTAAATTTCTTTACCGCTGAAATAATGTTCTTATCAACTGGAGCAATTATATATATATATATATATATATATATATATATATATATATATATATATATATATATATATATATATATATATATATATATATATATATATATATCCTTCAACCTCATTTTATTTATTAGGCTTATTCTTCTGTAAATTTCTCTAGCTGCAGTATTTTTCTTAGCAACTGATTAACTATATACAACCTCTTTTTAATTATTATACTATCTCAAACGCTATTCTCTTCTTTCAACCTCCCTTTATTTATTAGGCTTCTTCCGTAAATTCTCTACAGCTGAAATATTTTTTTTAGGAACTGGATAAACTATATACTTTTATTTATTAGGGTTTATTCTTATACAAATTTCTCTAACGCTGTAATATTTTTCTTAGCAACTGATAGACTATCTAAACACCCTCCTCTTCCTTAAACCTCCTTTTATTTATTTGGCTTCCTATGTAAATTTCTCTACCTCACAAATATTTTTCTTAACCACTGGACCAATTATATATATATATATATATATATATATATATATATATATATATATATATATATATATATATATATATATATAGTTGATCCAATTTGTAAGACAAATTTCAGCTGTAAAAAATTTACAGAAAAAAAGCCTAATAAATAAAAGGAGATTGTAAATAGTGTCTTCTTCTTCTTCTTCCCAGCTTTTCCCTAATCGGGGTCGCCGTTGTGAATGAGCCTTCTCCACGTATTTCTGTTGTTGGCCATCTCTGGGTTTAAATTCTTCTCCCTTAGATCTCCGTTTATGCTATCAATCCACCTTCGTTTGGGCCTTCCTCTTCTTCTATTTCCCTGCACTTCCATTTCCATGACTTCCCTTCCTTCATGATCTTCCCCAACTCTTCTTCTCAAGTGTCCATACCACCTCAATCTTGACTCCTGGATCTTCTTGGAGATTTCAATTACTTTCACTGTTCCTCTTATATATTCATTCCTAATTCGATCTCTTCTGGTGACTCCTACCATCCATCTCAACATCTTCATTTCCGCCACATCCATCTTCTTTTCTTCGTTCTTCTTCAGAGGTGCTGCTTCAAGCCCATACGCCATTGCAGGTCTGACCACTGCTTTGTGAACTTTACCCTTCACTCTTACTGGTACCCTCCTATCACATATCACACCAGAAACTTTCCGCCAGTTATTCCAGCCATTGGATCCGAAATTCACTTCTTTTCCATCTCCATTGTCTCGTCTACCATTGATCCCAAGTACTTAAATGTTTTCACTCTCTTCAACATTTCACCATTTAGTCTAATTGTGGCCTGTTGGTCGCCACTTGTATCTGTTGTGAAGTATTCCGTTTTGGACCTACTAATCTTCATTCCTCTGCTTTCCAAAGCAACTCTCCATTCTTCTAGTTTTCTTTCCAGCTGTCTTCTCTCCTCTGTCACCAAGACGATGTCATCAGCATATAATACACACCAGGGTGGTTCCTCTCTGACATTTTCTGTACTGACATCGAACACTATATTGTATATCCAGTTCATAAGAAAAATATTTCAGCGGTTGAGTAGTTTACAAAAGAACCCTAATAAATAAAGTGAGGTACATACTATTCCTGTATATTTTTCTTTTCTTCCCTTTTCATCCTCGTTTTACTCGTGTTTTCCTCTTAAAAGACAATTAAGAAAAAATATATCGGACGGTTTTGGTGTTGAGGACGTTTATAATTCTTGGCCGGACTAAAGAAAAAAACAAAAATAAATCTTCGTTATACATGATTACATTACGAACGGTGAATTATATATATATATATATATATATATATATATATATATATATATATATATATATATATATATATATATATATATATACGCTATCCTCTTCCTTTAACCGCCTTTTATTTATTAGGCTTTTTCTTCTGTAAATTTCTCTAACGCTGTAATATCTCTCTTAGCAACTTAACAACTATCGTAACGCTATTCTATTCTTTCATCCTCTTTTTATTTATTAAGATTCTTCTGTAAATTTCTTTTCCACTGAAATAATGTTCTTAGCAACTGGATCAATTATATATATATATATATATATATATATATATCTATATATCTATATATATATATCTATATATGTATATATATATATATATATATATATACGCTATTCTCTTCCTTCAACCTCATTTTATTTATTAGGCTTTTTCTTCTGTAAATTTCTCTAGCGCTGCAATATTTTTCTTAGCAACTGATTAACTATATACAACCTCTTTTTATTTATTATACTATCTAAAACGCTATTCTCTTCTTTCAACCTCCCTTTATTTATTAGGCTTCTTCCGTAAATTTATCTACCGCTGAAATATTTTTTTTAGCAACTGGATAATCTATATACTTTTATTTGTTAGGATTTTTTCTTCTACAAATTTCTCTAAACCTGTAATATTTTTCTTAGCAATTGATAAACTATCTAAACACCCTCCTCTTACTTAAACCTCCTTTTATTTATTTGGCTTCCTCTATAAATTTCTCTACCTCACAAATATTTTTCTTAGCCACTGGACCTATTCTATATATATATATATATATATATATATATATATATATATATATATATATATATATATATATATATATATATATATATATATATATATATATCTTCCTTTAACCGCCTTTTATTTATTAGGCTTTTTCTTCTGTAAATTTCTCTAACGCTGTAATATCTCTCTTAGCAACTTAACAACTATCGTAACGCTATTCTATTCTTTCATCCTCTTTTTATTTATTAAGATTCTTCTGTAAACTTCTTTTCTGCTGAAATAATGTTCTTAGCAACTGGATATATATATATATATATATATATATATATATATATATATATATATATATATATATATATATATATATATATATATATATATATATATTCCTTCAACCTCATTTTATTTATTAGGCTTTTATTCTGTAAATTTCTCTAGCGCTGCAATATTTTTCTTAGCAACTAATTAACTATATACAACCTCTTTTTATTTATTATACTATCTAAAACGCTATTCTCTTCTTTCAACCTCCCTTTATTTATTAGGCTTCTTCCGTAAATTTATCTACCGCTGAAATATTTTTTTTAGCAACTGGATAATCTATATACTTTTATTTGTTAGGATTTTTCTTCTACAAATTTCTCTAAACCTGTAATATTTTTCTTAGCAATTGATAAACTATCTAAACACCCTCCTCTTACTTAAACCTCCTTTTATTTATTTGGCTTCCTCTGTAAATTTCTCTACCTCACAAATATTTTTCTTAGCCACTGGACCTATTATAAATATATATATATATATATATATATATATATATATATATATATATATATATATATATATATATATATATATATATATACGCTATCCTCTTCCTTCAACCTCATTTTATTTATTAGGCTTTTTCTTCTGTAAATTTCTCTAGCGCTGCAATATTTTTCTTAGCAACTGATTAACTATATACAACCTCCTTTTATTTATTATTCTATCTAAAACGCTATTCTCTTCTTTCAACCTCCCTTTATTTATTAGGCTTCTTAGGTAAATTTCTCTACCGCTGAATTTTTTTTTAGCAACTGGATAAACTATATACAACCTACTTTTATTTATTAGGATTTTTTTCTTCTACAAATTTCTCTAACGCTGTAATATTTTTCTTAGCAACCAAAAAACTATCTAAACACCCTCCTCTTCCTTAAACCTCCTTTTATTTATTTGGCTTCCTATGTAAATTTCTCTACCTCACAAATATTTTTCATAGCCACTCGACCTATTATAAATAAATAAATATATATATATATATATATATATATATATATATATATATATATATATATATATATATATATATATATATATATATATATATATATATATATATATATCTAAGACAAATATTTCAGCGGTAAAATTTACAGAATAAAAGCCTTATAAATAAAATAAGGTTATATAGTTGATCCACTTCCTAAGAAAATATTTCAGCAGTTAATTACAGAAAACCTAATAAATAAAGTGAGGTATACTGTTCTTGTATATTTTCTTTTCTTTCCTTTTCGTCTTTGTTTTACTCGTGTTTTCCTCTTAAAAGACAGTTAAGAAAAACATATCGGACGGTTTTGGTGTTGAGTACGTTTATAATTCTTGGCCGGACTAAAGAAAAAACAAAATAAATCTTCGTTATACTGTATTACATTACATGCAGTGAATTAAAGTTATATATATATATATATATATATATATATATATATATATATATATATATATATATATATATATATATATATATATATATATATATATATATATATATATATATATATATATATATATATATATATATATATATATATATATATATATATATATATATATATATATATATATATATATATATATATATATATATATATATATATATATATATATATTACTCTATTTAATTTCTCTTAGCAACTGAATAACATTCTTAACGCTATCTCTTCTTTCAACCTCATTTTATTTATTAGGATTCTTCTGTAAATTTCTTTACTGCTGAAATAATGTTCTTATCAACTGATATATATATATATATATATATATATATATATATATATATATATATATATATATATATATATATATATATATATATATATATATATAGATATATATATATATATCATTTTATTTATTAGGCTTATTCTTCTGTAAATTTCTCTAGCGCTGCAGTATTTTTCTTAGCAACTGATTAACTATATACAACCTCTTTTTATTTATTATAATATCTAAAACGCTATTCTCTTCTTTCAACCTCCATTTATTTATTAGGCTTCTTCCGTAAATTCTCTACAGCTGAAATATTTTTTTTAGGAACTGGATAAACTATATACTTTTATTTATTAGGGTTTATTCTTATACAAATTTCTCTAATGCTGTAATATTTTTCTTAGCAACTGATAGACTATCTAAATACCCTCCTCTTCCTTAAACCTCCTTTTATTTATTTGGCTTCCTATGTAAATTTATCTACCTCACAAATATTTTTCTTAACCACTGGACCAATTTTATATATATATATATATATATATATATATATATATATATATATATATATATATATATATATATATATATATATATATATATATATATATATATAGTTGATCCAATTTGTAAGACAAATTTCAGCTGTAAAAAATTTACAGAAAAAAAGCCTAATAAATAAAAGGAGATTGTAAATAGTGTATCCAGTTCATAAGAAAAATATTTCAGCGGTTGAGTAGTTTACAGAAGAACCCTAATAAATAAAGTGAGGTACATACTATTCCTGTATATTTTTCTTTTCTTCCCTTTTCATCCTCGTTTTACTCGTGTTTTCCTCTTAAAAGACAATTAAGAAAAAATATATCGGACGGTTTTGGTGTTGAGGACGTTTATAATTCTTGGCCGGACTAAAGAAAAAAACAAAAATAAATCTTCGTTATACATGATTACATTACGAACGGTGAATTAAAGTGATATATATATATATATATATATATATATATATATATATATATATATATATATATATATATATATATATATATAGATATATATATATATATATATCCTTCTTCTTTAACTGCCTTTTATTTATTAGGCTTTTTCTTCTGTAAATTTCTCTAACGCTGTAATATCTCTCTTAGCAACTGAACAACTATAGTAACGCTATTCTATTCTTTCATACTCATTTTATTTAAGATTCTTCTGTAAATTTCTTTTCCGCTGAAATAATGTTCTTAGTAACTGGATCAATTATATATATATATATATATATACATATATATATATATATATATATATATATATATATATATATATATATCTATATATATATATACGCTATTCTCTTCCTTCAACCTCATTTTATTTATTAGGCTTTTTCTTCTGTAAATTTCTCTAGCGCTGCAATATTTTTCTTAGCAACTGATTAACTATATACAACCTCTTTTTATTTATTATACTATCTAAAACGCTATTCTCTTCTTTCAACCTCCCTTTATTTATTAGGCTTCTTCCGTAAATTTATCTACCGCTGAAATATTTTTTAGTAACTGTATAATCTATATACTTTTATTTGTTAGGATTTTTTCTTCTACAAATTTCTCTAAACCTGTAATATTTTTCTTAGCAATTGATAAACTATCTAAACACCCTCCTCTTACTTAAACCTCCTTTTATTTATTTGGCTTCCTCTGTAAATTTCTCTACCTCACAAATATTTTTCTTAGCCACTGGACCTATTATATATATATATATATATATATATATATATATATATATATATATATATATATATATATATATATATATATATATATATATATATATATATATATATACGCTATCCTCTTCCTTCAACCTCATTTTATTTATTAGGCTTTTTCTTCTGTAAATTTCTCTAGCGCTGCAATATTTTTCTTAGCAACTGATTAACTATATACAACCTCCTTTTATTTATTATTCTATCTAAAACGCTATTCTCTTCTTTCAACCTCCCTTTATTTATTAGGCTTCTTAGGTAAATTTCTCTACCGCTGAATTTTTTTTTAGCAACTGGATAAACTATATACAACCTACTTTTATTTATTAGGATTTTTTTCTTCTACAAATTTCTCTAACGCTGTAATATTTTTCTTAGCAACCAATAAACTATCTAAACACCCTCCTCTTCCTTAAACCTCCTTTTATTTATTTGGCTTCCTATGTAAATTTCTCTACCTCACAAATATTTTTAATAGCCACTAGACCTATTATAAATAAATAAATAAATGAATATATATATATATATATATATATATATATATATATATATATATATATATATATATATATATATATATATATATATATATATATATATATATATATATATATATATATATATATATATATATATATATATATAGGTGATCCAGTTTCTAAGACAAATATTTCAGCGGTAGAAAATTTACAGAATAAAAGCCTTATAAATAAAATAAGGTTGTATATAGTTGATCCACTTCCTAAGAAAAATATTTCAGCGGTTAAGAAATTTACAGAAGAGCCCTAATAAATAAAGTGAGGTACATACTGTTCTTGTATATTTTTCTTTTCTTTCCTTTTCGTCTTTGTTTTACTCGTGTTTTCCTCTTAAAAGACAGTTAAGAAAAAACATATCGGACGGTTTTGGTGTTGAGTACGTTTATAATTCTTGGCCGGACTAAAGAAAAAAACAAAAATAAATCTTCGTTATACTGTATTACTATATATATATATATATATATATATATATATATATATATATATATATATATATATATATATATATATATATATATATATATATATATATATATATATATATATATATATATATATATATATATATATATATATATATATATATATATATATATACCTTCAACTCTTTTATTTATTAGGTTTATTTCTGTAAATTTCTCTAGCGCTGCAATATTTTTCTTAAGACTAATTCACTCTATACACCCTCTTTTTATTTATTATACTATCTAAAACGCTATTCTCTTCTTTCAACCTCCCTTTATTTATTAGGCTTCTTCCGTAAATTTATCTACCGCTGAAATATTTTTTTTAGCAACTGGATAATCTATATACTTTTATGTGTTTGGATTTTTTCTTCTACAAATTTCTCTAAACCTGTAATATTTTTCTTAGCAATTGATAAACTATCTAAACACCCTCCTCTTACTTAAACCTCCTTTTATTTATTTGGCTTCCTCTGTAAATTTCTCTACCTCACAAATATTTTTCTTAGCCACTGGACCTATTATAAAAAAAAAAATATATATATATATATATATATATATATATATATATATATATATATATATATATATATATATATATACTCTTCCTTCAACCTCATTTATTTATTAGGCTTTTTCTTCTGTAAATTTCTCTAGCGCTGCAATATTTTTCTTAGCAACTGATTAACTATATACAACTTCCTTTTATTTATTATTCTATCTAAAACGCTATTCTCTTCTTTCAACCTCCCTTTATTTATTAGGCTTCTTAGGTAAATTTCTCTACAGCTGAATTTTTTTTTAGCAACTGGATAAACTATATACAACCTACTTTTATTTATTAGATTTTTTCTTCTACAAATTTCTCTAACGCTGTAATATTTTTTCTTAGTAAACCAAAAACTATCTAAACACCTCCTCTTCCTTAAACCTCCTTTATTTATTTGGCTTCCTATGTAAATTCTCTACCTCACAAATTTTTTCATAGCCACTGGACCTATAAATAAATATATATATATATATATATATATATATATATATATATATATATATATATATATATATATATATATATATATAGTCCAGTTTCTGAGACAAATATTTCAGCGGTAGAAAATTTACAGAATAAAGCCTTATAAATAAAATAAGGTTATATATAATCCACTTCCTAAGAAAAATATTTCAGCGGTTAAGAAAAGTACAGAAGAACATAATAAATAAAGTGAGGTATACTGTTCTTGATAACATATATTTTTCTTTTCTTTCCTTTTTCGTCTTGTTTTACTCATGTTTTCCTCTTAAAAGACAGTTAAGAAAAACATATCAGACAGTTTTGGTGTTGAGTACGTTTATAATTCTTGGCCGGACTAAAGAAAAAAAAAAAATAAATCTTCGTTATACTGTATTACATGACGTACGGTGAATTAAGTTATATATA
>NC_066552.1:13135422-13140422 GCF_024679095.1 Eriocheir sinensis
GGGGCATGGGTGTCTTACTTCCTGGTTGACTGGCTGGCTCTCCTCGGAAACACACCTGCTTGAGACGCGGACTCCTGCTCTGCGCCCTCATGTCTTTTGGGGTCCTTCCGCTCTCCTTGTCGTCACTCTCCCGGCGATAACTTAAGTCTCAGGGCGGAATCATAACGCTACAAGCACTTAACCTGACGTCTGACCTGTTCTGACCTCGTGCTGACGCTTACTGACCTTCGCTGACCTCCTGCTGACTTTCTTACCCGCCCTCCGTTAGTTGGCTCGAAGGACGCGTTTTGAACTTGTGCTGAAGCTTACTGACCCTCCTCCTGACCCTTTGCTGACCTATGCTGACTCTTGCTGACCTTTCTACTTGCCCTTCGTTGGTTTATGTACAGTGGACGCGTCTTATACGGCAGCTTGTGCGTCCGATTCTATACTTAACTGAAACCTTTTAACATTTAATTTAGTTTCTCCTTTTAGCTGAATTTTCTCTGGTGACTCGAAATCGCTGCCTGCATGAAGAGACTCTGTAAATATATCTCTTTCTTAAGGTCTATGGCTGTGTGTGTGTGTGTGTGTGTGTGTGTGTGTGTGTACGTGTGTTTGTGTGTATATATTATAGGTTACTTGAGGTCCTCAGAATGTTTAACTTGTATATATGTGTGTGTGTGTGTGTATCAGAGAGAGAGAGAGAGAGAGAGAGAGAGAGAGAGAGAGCAGTATTATTATTTTTTTCTCCATTTTTCAGGATTTTTTTAGCCGTATTGTGTGTGAAACTTTATTTTATTTCTTTATTATTTTTTTTTTCTAATCCAAGAAAAATATTACCACCGGTTTTTTTCTTGTATTTTTCGTCTTTTAATATCCAGGTTTATCTTCTGTTCCTCTGTTTATTAATTTATTTATGTGTGTTACGTTTATTTAGTTTATGTTAATTCCTCCTTTTATTACAGTTCATAATTATTACCTTTTATTTCAGACGCTTCATATTGTTTTGTTTTCTATTGTTTTTTTGTATTTTTTTATTTATATAGTTACCCCCTTTTTTATTTTTTTTATTTTTTTTATTCGTTTTCTCTCTTGCACATATTTATTCCCATTTATTTCTCTTAATTTATTTTTGTTTTTTATGGGTTTCTTTATATTCATCCTCCTTTTATTTTTATAGTCATCCCCTCTATTTCATTTTATTTCTTTTTTATTTATTTATCCCATTTTCTTTCAGGCCATATTTATTTCTATTTCTTTCAGACGCATTATTTCTTTTATTATATTTCTGCCTCCCTCGCCCGCCCATTAAAACCTTTCATGGTAAAAATATATAAGGTGGGGTGAGAGGCATAGTGAAAAGTGCTATAGTGTGTGTGTGTGTGTGTGTGTGTGTGTGTGTGTGTGTGTGTGTGTGTGTGTGTTCTTTTTGCAAACTCGAAAGGTCTGTCTGTGCATCGTTATCTTTTTGCAAACTCGAATGGTATGTTCATAGTGTTTTTTCAGACTCGAATCTTCTAAGTATTGTTCTTTTTGCAAACTCGAAAGGTCTGTCTGTGCATCGTTATCTTTTTGCAAACTCGAATGGTATGTTCATAGTGTTTTTTCAGACTCGAATCTTCTAAGTATTGTTCTTTTTGCAAACTCGAAAGGTCTGTCTGTGCATCGTTCTCTTTTTGCAAATTCAAATGATATGTTCATAGGTTGTTTTTTTTCAGACTCGAATGTTCTAAGTATTGTTCTTTTTACAAACTTGAATTGTCCATCTATCGGTCTTTTTTTGCGAACTCGAAGTCTATGCAATTATTTTTTTCTTTGCAAACTTGAATGGTCTGTGAACCGTTCCTTTTTGCAAACTCGAATGGCCGTTGCATTTCATTTTTTTCCTCTTTTTGCAAACTCGAATGGTCTGTCTCTGCATCGTTGCCACACTCCGTTTCGTCATAATATTCTTGCATCTTTCAGTTTCTATCATCGCTTATTGCAGTAGGTAGAAGTCATAGTCGTATCCAGCGTTTCCATATTATCGTACTAAGCGAGACCGTTGGCGACCTCGGCGGGATGGTTGCAAGCCCCGTCATTGACATCCTGAATCCATCCACCTTTGACTACACGAACGAGGGACAGGTGCAGGCCGTCGGGGGATTTACCTGGGACCTGGACACACACACACACACACACACAATCAGAACATTTATTTTTCGTTTTAATATTCTTACATCGTTTAGCTTCTATTATCAACTATTGCAGGAAGTAGGAGTCGTTATCGTATCCAGCATTACCATATTATCGTACTCAAAACATCGCATTTATCAGTTCCAGGGCCCAAAACTCTCCTACCTACACAGATAACGAGATTCTAGTTAAAATTATCGTTAAATGCGTTACTTGTTGGTGTTTGTTTGCGATAGGTGTGAGTCAGTAACCGGAAAATAAATGTGCTCCGTGGCTGAGTACGATAACCTGGTAACGCTGGTCGTATCCCGTTTTCTTTGATTTTTAATAGTTTTCCATCGTTAGGGGGGGGACTTAACAGGAATATTGTCTGCATTTCATTTTTATTATTTTTCGTCTGTTTTCCGAGTCGTTCGCCGTTACGAGAACACTTAAAGAGATATTCCAAAGCGTGATTCAAACATTTTTCTCTCATTTTCACACATTTTCTCTCATTTTCACCCTCGTTCACGCACTCCATTTTCTCCATATTTTCTCTTTTAATCGCTTACTCCTCTTTACACTTTCTTTTATCATCATCATATCTCTCTCTCTCTCTCTCTCTCTCTCATGAAGCATCTTATGACACCGAGGCTTCGTGTGTTGTCTCAGTGAAGCTCAAGAGGAGGAGGAGGAGGAGGAGGAGGATTTGTGTCTAGCGAATACTCAAGTTGATGAATACGTCTTTGGCACGAACACACACACACACACACACACACACACTCCTGAGACTCCTCCTAATTCGTGGCTGTGAGAAATAGACTTGAAAGGAGAAGAAAAGAAAAGATATATTAAAAATCCTTACAAATTTTCTCTCTCTCTCTCTCTCTCTCTATCTATCTCTCTATCTATCTATCTATCTATCTCTATATATCTATCTATCTATCTATCACTCACTCACTCACTTTCATCGACCGAGTCATTCAACAAGCAATCATTCTATACCTTGATAACACACTCACCTGGATAGTGTGTGTGTGTGTGTGTGTGTGTGTGTGTGTGTGTGTGTGTGTGTGTGTGTGTGTGTGTGTGTGTATTCCCTTTCACTAACTCTCTACGTTCTGTTCACTAATAACTTCATTTCATCCGCTTCTTCATCGTTTCCTTCATCTTTTATCTCTTATTTTTAGTTTTCTTCATTCATTCATTCCCGTTATTTCTTTTGTTTGTGTAGTTACGAATGTATGTTTAAGACTACATGTATACGTGTGTGTGTGTGTGTGTGTGTGTGTGTGTAGGTTATGTATATCAATCAACGTTTAAACCTTTATGTATACGTGTGTGTGTGTGTGTAGGTTATGTATATCCGTCAACGTTTAAACCTTTATGTATACGTGTGTGTGTGTGTGTAGGTTATGTATATCCGTCAACGTTTAAACCTTTATGTATACGTGTGTGTGTGTGTGTGTGTGTGTGTGTGTGTGTGTGTAGGTTATGTATATCCGTCAACGTTTAAACCTTTATGTATACGTGTGTGTGTGTGTGTAGGTTATGTATATCCGTCAACGTTTAAACCTTTATGTATACGTGTGTGTGTGTGTGTAGGTTATGTATATCCGTCAACGTTTAAACCTTTATGTATACGTGTGTGTGTGTGTAGGTTATGTATATCCGTCAACGTTTAAACCTTTATGTATACGTGTGTGTGTGTGTGTGTGTGTGTGTGTGTGTGTGTGTAGGTTATGTATATCCGTCAACGTTCAAACCTTTATGTATAAGTGTGTGTGTATGTATGTGTGTGTGTGTAGGTTACGTATATCCGTCAACGTTTAAACCTTCATGTATACGTGTGTGTGTGTATGCATGTATAGGTTGGTTGGAGCCGCTTCTGGACCGGATAAGGCGAAACCAGACGGCCGTGGTGTGTCCAGTTATCGACACCATCACGGACGATACCCTCAAGTACGAGTCCGGATCTGCGGCGAGCTCCTTCGTGGGCGGGTTCACTTGGGATCTAGTCGTAAGGAAGGGATTGGATTCTACGTGTGTGGGGTCTGATCTTAAGCGTGTTAGGGTGTTGGATTGGCTTGGTACGCTCTTGAATTTGGAATCTGGAACCTGCACGGAGTCTTGAGTTGAAGTTTTACCGCTGTTTTTTTTAAGGGATTGGATTCTACGTGTGTGGGGTCTGATCTTAAGCGTGTTAGGGTGTTGGATTGGCTTGGTACGCTCTTGAATCTGGAATCTGGAACCTGCACGGAGTCCTGAGTTGAAGTTTTACCGCTGTTTTTTTTTGTTTTTTGTTTTTTAAGGGATTGGATTCTACGTGTGTGGGGTCTGATCTTAAGCGTGTTAGGGTGTTGGATTGGCTTGGTACGCGCTTGAATTTGGAATCTGGAACCTGCATGGAGTCCTGAGTTGAAGTTTTACCGCTGTTTTTTTTAAGGGATTGGATTCTACGAGTTTGGGGTCTGATCTTAAGCGTGTTAGGGTGTTGGATTGGCTTGGTACGCTCTTGAATTTGGAATCTGGAACCTGCACGGAGCCTTGAGTTGAAGTTTTACCGCTGTTTTTTTTTTTTTTTTTTTTTTTTTTTTAAGAGATTGGATTCTACGAGTTTGGGATCTGATCTTAAGCGTGTTAGGGTGTTAGATTGGCTTGGTACGCTCTGGAATCTGGAATCTGGAACCTGTGCGGAGTCTTGAGTTGAAGTTTTACCGCTGTTTTTTTTTAAGGGATTGGATTCTACGAGTTTGGGGTCTGATCTTAAGCGTGTTAGGGTGTTGGATTGGCTTGGTACGCTCTTGAATTTGGAATCTGGAACCTGCACGGAGCCTTGAGTTGAAGTTTTACCGCTGCTTTTT